>NW_026691568.1:0-74470 GCF_020826845.1 Diceros bicornis minor
GGGGGGGGGGGGTCCTCAGTGAAGGCCCCGCCCTCCCTCCAGGCTCTGACCCAGCTGCAGCTCTTCCATCGCCGCCCTTCTGGACTCGGCTTCAGCTGTCTCCCTCCCCTCCCCCACTCCCACTCAGCTTGCAGGCCGCTTCCCTGCCTTGAAAGCATTGCTCTGGCCCTGAGGGCCACAGACCTACTGGGCTTCAAGCTCAAGGCTCTGCCTGGGCCTGCTGCTTCGGCCAGGGGCTCATTTTTTCCTGGAAAGACAAAGCCATGGCCTCACCCCACGCCTGCACTTTGCCACGGCAGGCAGCCCAGATGTAGGAAAGGCTCTGTGGAGTCAGAAGTGCCGAGACAGGCAGATGGCACCAGAGGGTTTGGGGGCCAGGGCGCAAGTGGGCCAGCCCCTCCTCCCGGGAGTCGGGGAGGCCCGGCCTTCCTAGTGCCCAGGCCACGGCTCCGGGGAGAAACCCGCCATGGAGGGCACGCGGGAGGCCCTCTGCCTGAGGTGGCAGGTGTCACGCCAGGGCCACTGCAAGCCGGGCTCGGCTTGCCTGCTTTCTCCAAAGGAGGCTGGCCGACCAGCCGAACCTGGCACCTGGGCCAGGCCCCTTCCAAGGGGACGAGTTCCAGAGGCTAGAGCCCTGGGGGCGGCTGCCAAGTCTCCTGGGGCGTGTGCTGGGCCCCCGTCAGAGGAGGAAGCAGCCTGGTAAACGGTGTGCCAGGCCTGAGATCTGGAGGCCTCCCACAGCCGGGTCCCTGTCCTGCCCAGGCCCCCCGAGGGAGGACGATGGTCGGGCAGTGGCGAGCGGGGTGGGGCTGGCGCCGAGCCTGCCCTTGGATGCCCCGGGGAAGGGCGCCGGGGGATGGGCTGCCCCTGGCCGGGTCTGAGGGACCGACCCAGCTCGGGGCTGTCGGGGGCAGAGAGAGAACCCCCCTCCGCCCTTTCCCTTCAGGTTCTTAGGGCTGGCCAAATCCTTCCCAAGACAGCTTGTCTGGAGAAAATCAGACCCAGCTGAAGAACATGTGTCCATGGGGGAAACCCGGGAAACTGAGTCTCCCCACACAATAGCAGAGATTCTCATCTTGCATCCTCTCCTGAGCTAATGACAAAGGTGGATGTCCCGGGTGGGCCTGTGGAATGGGAGAGGGGAGGAAGTCTATTGTCATGCAGAGGGACATGGAAAGACTTGTCTGAAGCTTATCCCCTGCACTGGGGTCAGGTCGGGAAGGGACGGCACAGAGGTGAGCAGGAACCAACCGGCCTCTCTGTGGTGGGGCTGGCCCCGGGGCAGGCGTGGGGGTGATGGCTGGAAGTGGGATGGCGCGTGAGTTGGCACCAGCCAGCGGTGGAGGCAGAGACTCAGAGGTCAGGGATCTCTCTCTCTGTCTCTGTCTCTCTCTCTCTCCCTCAGGGAGCTGAGCAGAGTAAGGTGGCGCCCCCTGCCCACCTCGCCTACCTCTCCATGGGCCCTTCTTTCTCTGGCCGCTCCGGGAGCCCTGAGGGCTTGGGTTCAACCCCCCACACACCGCACAGGCCAAGGGCGCATGCGCGACCGCCGGGCCCTAGGGCTGGCCTGGGGGGGGGGTCATCAGTGAAGGCCCCGCCCTCCCTCCAGGCTCTGACCCAGCTGCAGCTCTTCCATCGCCGCCCTTCTGGACTCGGCTTCAGCTGTCTCCCTCCCCTCCCCCACTCCCACTCAGCTTGCAGGCCGCTTCCCTGCCTTGAAAGCATGGCTCTGGCCCTGAGGGCCACAGACCTACTGGGCTTCAAGCTCAAGGCTCTGCCTGGGCCTGCTGCTTCGGCCAGGGGCTCATTTTTTCCTGGAAAGACAAAGCCATGGCCTCACCCCACGCCTGCACTTTGCCACGGCAGGCAGCCCAGGTGTAGGAAAGGCTCTGTGGAGTCAGAAGTGCCGAGACAGGCAGATGGCACCGCAGGCTTTGGGGGCCAGGGCGCAAGTGGGCTAGCCCCTCCTCCCGGGAGTCGGGGAGGCCCGGCCTTCCTAGTGCCCAGGCCACGGCTCCGGGGAGAAACCCGCCATGGAGGGCACGCGGGAGGCCCTCTGCCTGAGGTGGCAGGTGTCACGCCAGGGACACTGCAAGCCTGGCTCGGCTTGCCTGCTTTCTCCAAAGGAGGCTGGCCGACCAGCCGAACCTGGCACCTGGGCCAGGCCCCTTCCAAGGGGACGAGTTCCAGAGGCTAGAGCCCTGGGGTCGGCTGCCAAGTCTCCTGGGGCGTGTGCTGGGCCCCCGTCAGAGGAGGAAGCAGCCTGGTAAACGGTGTGCCAGGCCTGAGATCTGGAGGCCTCCCACAGCCGGGTCCCTGTCCTGCCCAGGCCCCCCGAGGGAGGACGATGGTCGGGCAGTGGCGAGCGGGGTGGGGCTGGCGCCGAGCCTGCCCTTGGATGCCCCGGGGAAGGGCGCCGGGGGATGGGCTGCCCCTGGCCGGGTCTGAGGGACCGACCCAGCTCGGGGCTGTCGGGGGCAGAGAGAGAACCCCCCTCCGCCCTTTCCCTTCAGGTTCTTAGGGCTGGCCAAATCCTTCCCAAGACAGCTTGTCTGGAGAAAATCAGACCCAGCTGAAGAACATGTGTCCATGGGGGAAACCCGGGAAACTGAGTCTCCCCACACAATAGCAGAGATTCTCATCTTGCATCCTCTCCTGAGCTAATGACAAAGGTGGATGTCCCGGGTGGGCCTGTGGAATGGGAGAGGGGAGGAAGTCTATTGTCATGCAGAGGGACATGGAAAGACTTGTCTGAAGCTTATCCCCTGCACTGGGGTCAGGTCGGGAAGGGACGGCACAGAGGTGAGCAGGAACCAACCGGCCTCTCTGTGGTGGGGCTGGCCCCGGGGCAGGCGTGGGGGTGATGGCTGGAAGTGGGATGGCGCGTGAGTTGGCACCAGCCAGCGGTGGAGGCAGAGACTCAGAGGTCAGGGATCTCTCTCTCTGTCTCTGTCTCTCTCTCTCTCTCCCTCAGGGAGCTGAGCAGAGTAAGGTGGCGCCCCCTGCCCACCTCGCCTACCTCTCCATGGGCCCTTCTTTCTCTGGCCGCTCCGGGAGCCCTGCGGGCTTGGGTTCAACCCCCCACACACCGCACAGGCCAAGGGCGCATGCGCGACTGCCGGGGCCTAGGGCTGGCCTGGGGGGGGGGTCCTCAGTGAAGGCCCCGCCCTCCCTCCAGGCTCTGACCCAGCTGCAGCTCTTCCATCGCCGCCCTTCTGGACTCGGCTTCAGCTGTCTCCCTCCCCTCCCCCACTCCCACTCAGCTTGCAGGCCGCTTCCCTGCCTTGAAAGCATTGCTCTGGCCCTGAGGGCCACAGACCTACTGGGCTTCAAGCTCAAGGCTCTGCCTGGGCCTGCTGCTTCGGCCAGGGGCTCATTTTTTCCTGGAAAGACAAAGCCATGGCCTCACCCCACACCTGCACTTTGCCACGGCAGGCAGCCCAGGTGTAGGAAAGGCTCTGTGGTCAGAATTGCCGAGACAGGCAGATGGCACCGCAGGCTTTGGGGGCCAGGGCGCAAGTGGGCTAGCCCCTCCTCCCGGGAGTCGGGGAGGCCCGGCCTTCCTAGTGCCCAGGCCACGGCTCCGGGGAGAAAGCCGCCATGGAGGGCACGCGGGAGGCCCTCTGCCTGAGGTGGCAGGTGTCACGCCAGGGCCACTGCAAGCCTGGCTCGGCTTGCCTGCTTTCTCCAAAGGAGGCTGGCCGACCAGCCGAACCTGGCACCTGGGCCAGGCCCCTTCCAAGGGGACGAGTTCCAGAGGCTAGAGCCCTGGGGGCGGCTGCCAAGTCTCCTGGGGCGTGTGCTGGGCCCCCGTCAGAGGAGGAAGCAGCCTGGTAAACGGTGTGCCAGGCCTGAGATCTGGAGGCCTCCCACAGCCGGGTCCCTGTCCTGCCCAGGCCCCCCGAGGGAGGACGATGGTCGGGCAGTGGCGAGCGGGGTGGGGCTGGCGCCGAGCCTGCCCTTGGATGCCCCGGGGAAGGGCGCCGGGGGATGGGCTGCCCCTGGCCGGGTCTGAGGGACCGACCCAGCTCGGGGCTGTCGGGGGCAGAGAGAGAACCCCCCTCCGCCCTTTCCCTTCAGGTTCTTAGGGCTGGCCAAATCCTTCCCAAGACAGCTTGTCTGGAGAAAATCAGACCCAGCTGAAGAACATGTGTCCATGGGGGAAACCCGGGAAACTGAGTCTCCCCACACAATAGCAGAGATTCTCATCTTGCATCCTCTCCTGAGCTAATGACAAAGGTGGATGTCCCGGGTGGGCCTGTGGAATGGGAGAGGGGAGGAAGTCTATTGTCATGCAGAGGGACATGGAAAGACTTGTCTGAAGCTTATCCCCTGCACTGGGGTCAGGTCGGGAAGGGACGGCACAGAGGTGAGCAGGAACCAACCGGCCTCTCTGTGGTGGGGCTGGCCCCGGGGCAGGCGTGGGGGTGATGGATGGAAGTGGGATGGCGCGTGAGTTGGCACCAGCCAGCGGTGGAGGCAGAGACTCAGAGGTCAGGGATCTCTCTCTCTGTCTCTGTCTCTCTCTCTCTCCCTCAGGGAGCTGAGCAGAGTAAGGTGGCGCCCCCTGCCCACATCGCCTACCTCTCCAAGGGCCCTTCTTTCTCTGGCCGCTCCGGGAGCCCTGCGGGCTTGGGTTCAACCCCCCACACACCGCACAGGCCAAGGGCGCATCGCGACCGCCGGGGCCTAGGGCTGGCCTCGGGGGGGGGGGTCCTCAGTGAAGGCCCCGCCCTCCCTCCAGGCTCTGACCCAGCTGCAGCTCTTCCATCGCCGCCCTTCTGGACTCGGCTTCAGCTGTCTCCCTCCCCTCCCCCACTCCCACTCAGCTTGCAGGCCGCTTCCCTGCCTTGAAAGCATGGCTCTGGCCCTGAGGGCCACAGACCTACTGGGCTTCAAGCTCAAGGCTCTGCCTGGGCCTGCTGCTTCGGCCAGGGGCTCATTTTTTCCTGGAAAGACAAAGCCATGGCCTCACCCCACGCCTGCACTTTGCCACGGCAGGCAGCCCAGGTGTAGGAAAGGCTCTGTGGAGTCAGAAGTGCCGAGACAGGCAGATGGCACCGCAGGCTTTGGGGGCCAGGGCGCAAGTGGGCTAGCCCCTCCTCCCGGGAGTCGGGGAGGCCCGGCCTTCCTAGTGCCCAGGCCACGGCTCCGGGGAGAAAGCCGCCATGGAGGGCACGCGGGAGGCCCTCTGCCTGAGGTGGCAGGTGTCACGCCAGGGCCACTGCAAGCCTGGCTCGGCTTGCCTGCTTTCTCCAAAGGAGGCTGGCCGACCAGCCGAACCTGGCACCTGGGCCAGGCCCCTTCCAAGGGGACGAGTTCCAGAGGCTAGAGCCCTGGGGGCGGCTGCCAAGTCTCCTGGGGCGTGTGCTGGGCCCCCGTCAGAGGAGGAAGCAGCCTGGTAAACGGTGTGCCAGGCCTGAGATCTGGAGGCCTCCCACAGCCGGGTCCCTGTCCTGCCCAGGCCCCCCGAGGGAGGACGATGGTCGGGCAGTGGCGAGCGGGGTGGGGCTGGCGCCGAGCCTGCCCTTGGATGCCCCGGGGTAGGGCGCCGGGGGATGGGCTGCCCCTGGCCGGGTCTGAGGGACCGACCCAGCTCGGGGCTGTCGGGGACAGAGAGAGAACACCCTTCCGCCATTTCCCTTCAGGTTCTTAGGGCTGGCCAAATCCTTCCCAAGACAGCTTGTCTGGAGAAAATCAGACCCAGCTGAAGAACATGTGTCCATGGGGGAAACCCGGGAAACTGAGTCTCCCCACACAATAGCAGAGATTCTCATCTTGCATCCTCTCCTGAGCTAATGACAAAGGTGGATGTCCCGGGTGGGCCTGTGGAATGGGAGAGGGGAGGAAGTCTATTGTCATGCAGAGGGACATGGAAAGACTTGTCTGAAGCTTATCCCCTGCACTGGGGTCAGGTCGGGAAGGGACGGCACAGAGGTGAGCAGGAACCAACCGGCCTCTCTGTGGTGGGGCTGGCCCCGGGGCAGGCGTGGGGGTGATGGCTGGAAGTGGGATGGCGCGTGAGTTGGTACCAGCCAGCGGTGGAGGCAGAGACTCAGAGGTCAGGGATCTCTCTCTCTGTCTCTGTCTCTCTCTCTCTCCCTCAGGGAGCTGAGCAGAGTAAGGTGGCGCCCCCTGCCCACCTCGCCTACCTCTCCATGGGCCCTTCTTTCTCTGGCCGCTCCGGGAGCCCTGCGGGCTTGGGTTCAACCCCCCACACACCGCACAGGCCAAGGGCGCATCGCGACCGCCGGGGCCTAGGGCTGGCCTCGGGGGGGGGGGTCCTCAGTGAAGGCCCCGCCCTCCCTCCAGGCTCTGACCCAGCTGCAGCTCTTCCATCGCCGCCCTTCTGGACTCGGCTTCAGCTGTCTCCCTCCCCTCCCCCACTCCCACTCAGCTTGCAGGCCGCTTCCCTGCCTTGAAAGCATGGCTCTGGCCCTGAGGGCCACAGACCTACTGGGCTTCAAGCTCAAGGCTCTGCCTGGGCCTGCTGCTTCGGCCAGGGGCTCATTTTTTCCTGGAAAGACAAAGCCATGGCCTCACCCCACGCCTGCACTTTGCCACGGCAGGCAGCCCAGATGTAGGAAAGGCTCTGTGGAGTCAGAAGTGCCGAGACAGGCAGATGGCACCAGAGGGTTTGGGGGCCAGGGCGCAAGTGGGCCAGCCCCTCCTCCCGGGAGTCGGGGAGGCCCGGCCTTCCTAGTGCCCAGGCCACGGCTCCGGGGAGAAACCCGCCATGGAGGGCACGCGGGAGGCCCTCTGCCTGAGGTGGCAGGTGTCACGCCAGGGCCACTGCAAGCCTGGCTCGGCTTGCCTGCTTTCTCCAAAGGAGGCTGGCCGACCAGCCGAACCTGGCACCTGGGCCAGGCCCCTTCCAAGGGGACGAGTTCCAGAGGCTAGAGCCCTGGGGGCGGCTGCCAAGTCTCCTGGGGCGTGTGCTGGGCCCCCGTCAGAGGAGGAAGCAGCCTGGTAAACGGTGTGCCAGGCCTGAGATCTGGAGGCCTCCCACAGCCGGGTCCCTGTCCTGCCCAGGCCCCCCGAGGGAGGACGATGGTCGGGCAGTGGCGAGCGGGGTGGGGCTGGCGCCGAGCCTGCCCTTGGATGCCCCGGGGAAGGGCGCCGGGGGATGGGCTGCCCCTGGCCGGGTCTGAGGGACCGACCCAGCTCGGGGCTGTCGGGGGCAGAGAGAGAACCCCCCTCCGCCCTTTCCCTTCAGGTTCTTAGGGCTGGCCAAATCCTTCCCAAGACAGCTTGTCTGGAGAAAATCAGACCCAGCTGAAGAACATGTGTCCATGGGGGAAACCCGGGAAACTGAGTCTCCCCACACAATAGCAGAGATTCTCATCTTGCATCCTCTCCTGAGCTAATGACAAAGGTGGATGTCCCGGGTGGGCCTGTGGAATGGGAGAGGGGAGGAAGTCTATTGTCATGCAGAGGGACATGGAAAGACTTGTCTGAAGCTTATCCCCTGCACTGGGGTCAGGTCTGGAATGGACGGCACAGAGGTGAGCAGGAACCAACCGGCCTCTCTGTGGTGGGGCTGGCCCCGGGGCAGGCGTGCGGGTGATGGCTGGAAGTGGGATGGCGCGTGAGTTGGCACCAGCCAGCGGTGGAGGCAGAGACTCAGAGGTCAGGGATCTCTCTCTCTGTCTCTGTCTCTCTCTCTCTCCCTCAGGGAGCTGAGCAGAGTAAGGTGGCGCCCCCTGCCCACCTCGCCTACCTCTCCATGGGCCCTTCTTTCTCTGGCCGCTCCGGGAGCCCTGCGGGCTTGGGTTCAACCCCCCACACACCGCACAGGCCAAGGGCGCATGCGCGACCGCCGGGGCCTAGGGCTGGCCTGGGGGGGGGGTCCTCAGTGAAGGCCCCGCCCTCCCTCCAGGCTCTGACCCAGCTGCAGCTCTTCCATCGCCGCCCTTCTGGACTCGGCTTCAGCTGTCTCCCTCCCCTCCCCCACTCCCACTCAGCTTGCAGGCCGCTTCCCTGCCTTGAAAGCATGGCTCTGGCCCTGAGGGCCACAGACCTACTGGGCTTCAAGCTCAAGGCTCTGCCTGGGCCTGCTGCTTCGGCCAGGGGCTCATTTTTTCCTGGAAAGACAAAGCCATGGCCTCACCCCACGCCTGCACTTTGCCACGGCAGGCAGCCCAGGTGTAGGAAAGGCTCTGTGGAGTCAGAAGTGCCGAGACAGGCAGATGGCACCGCAGGCTTTGGGGGCCAGGGCGCAAGTGGGCTAGCCCCTCCTCCCGGGAGTCGGGGAGGCCCGGCCTTCCTAGTGCCCAGGCCACGGCTCCGGGGAGAAACCCGCCATGGAGGGCACGCGGGAGGCCCTCTGCCTGAGGTGGCAGGTGTCACGCCAGGGCCACTGCAAGCCTGGCTCGGCTTGCCTGCTTTCTCCAAAGGAGGCTGGCCGACCAGCCGAACCTGGCACCTGGGCCAGGCCCCTTCCAAGGGGACGAGTTCCAGAGGCTAGAGCCCTGGGGGCGGCTGCCAAGTCTCCTGGGGCGTGTGCTGGGCCCCCGTCAGAGGAGGAAGCAGCCTGGTAAACGGTGTGCCAGGCCTGAGATCTGGAGGCCTCCCACAGCCGGGTCCCTGTCCTGCCCAGGCCCCCCGAGGGAGGACGATGGTCGGGCAGTGGCGAGCGGGGTGGGGCTGGCGCCGAGCCTGCCCTTGGATGCCCCGGGGAAGGGCGCCGGGGGATGGGCTGCCCCTGGCCGGGTCTGAGGGACCGACCCAGCTCGGGGCTGTCGGGGGCAGAGAGAGAACCCCCCTCCGCCCCTTTCCCTTCAGGTTCTTAGGGCTGGCCAAATCCTTCCCAAGACAGCTTGTCTGGAGAAAATCAGACCCAGCTGAAGAACATGTGTCCATGGGGGAAACCCGGGAAACTGAGTCTCCCCACACAATAGCAGAGATTCTCATCTTGCATCCTCTCCTGAGCTAATGACAAAGGTGGATGTCCCGGGTGGGCCTGTGGAATGGGAGAGGGGAGGAAGTCTATTGTCATGCAGAGGGACATGGAAAGACTTGTCTGAAGCTTATCCCCTGCACTGGGGTCAGGTCGGGAAGGGACGGCACAGAGGTGAGCAGGAACCAACCGGCCTCTCTGTGGTGGGGCTGGCCCCGGGGCAGGCGTGGGGGTGATGGCTGGAAGTGGGATGGCGCGTGAGTTGGCACCAGCCAGCGGTGGAGGCAGAGACTCAGAGGTCAGGGATCTCTCTCTCTGTCTCTGTCTCTCTCTCTCTCTCCCTCAGGGAGCTGAGCAGAGTAAGGTGGCGCCCCCTGCCCACCTCGCCTACCTCTCCATGGGCCCTTCTTTCTCTGGCCGCTCCGGGAGCCCTGCGGGCTTGGGTTCAACCCCCCACACACCGCACAGGCCAAGGGCGCATGCGCGACTGCCGGGGCCTAGGGCTGGCCTGGGGGGGGGGTCCTCAGTGAAGGCCCCGCCCTCCCTCCAGGCTCTGACCCAGCTGCAGCTCTTCCATCGCCGCCCTTCTGGACTCGGCTTCAGCTGTCTCCCTCCCCTCCCCCACTCCCACTCAGCTTGCAGGCCGCTTCCCTGCCTTGAAAGCATTGCTCTGGCCCTGAGGGCCACAGACCTACTGGGCTTCAAGCTCAAGGCTCTGCCTGGGCCTGCTGCTTCGGCCAGGGGCTCATTTTTTCCTGGAAAGACAAAGCCATGGCCTCACCCCACGCCTGCACTTTGCCACGGCAGGCAGCCCAGGTGTAGGAAAGGCTCTGTGGAGTCAGAAGTGCCGAGACAGGCAGATGGCACCGCAGGCTTTGGGGGCCAGGGCGCAAGTGGGCTAGCCCCTCCTCCCGGGAGTCGGGGAGGCCCGGCCTTCCTAGTGCCCAGGCCACGGCTCCGGGGAGAAAGCCGCCATGGAGGGCACGCGGGAGGCCCTCTGCCTGAGGTGGCAGGTGTCACGCCAGGGCCACTGCAAGCCTGGCTCGGCTTGCCTGCTTTCTCCAAAGGAGGCTGGCCGACCAGCCGAACCTGGCACCTGGGCCAGGCCCCTTCCAAGGGGACGAGTTCCAGAGGCTAGAGCCCTGGGGGCGGCTGCCAAGTCTCCTGGGGCGTGTGCTGGGCCCCCGTCAGAGGAGGAAGCAGCCTGGTAAACGGTGTGCCAGGCCTGAGATCTGGAGGCCTCCCACAGCCGGGTCCCTGTCCTGCCCAGGCCCCCCGAGGGAGGACGATGGTCGGGCAGTGGCGAGCGGGGTGGGGCTGGCGCCGAGCCTGCCCTTGGATGCCCCGGGGTAGGGCGCCGGGGGATGGGCTGCCCCTGGCCGGGTCTGAGGGACCGACCCAGCTCGGGGCTGTCGGGGACAGAGAGAGAACACCCTTCCGCCATTTCCCTTCAGGTTCTTAGGGCTGGCCAAATCCTTCCCAAGACAGCTTGTCTGGAGAAAATCAGACCCAGCTGAAGAACATGTGTCCATGGGGGAAACCCGGGAAACTGAGTCTCCCCACACAATAGCAGAGATTCTCATCTTGCATCCTCTCCTGAGCTAATGACAAAGGTGGATGTCCCGGGTGGGCCTGTGGAATGGGAGAGGGGAGGAAGTCTATTGTCATGCAGAGGGACATGGAAAGACTTGTCTGAAGCTTATCCCCTGCACTGGGGTCAGGTCGGGAAGGGACGGCACAGAGGTGAGCAGGAACCAACCGGCCTCTCTGTGGTGGGGCTGGCCCCGGGGCAGGCGTGGGGGTGATGGCTGGAAGTGGGATGGCGCGTGAGTTGGTACCAGCCAGCGGTGGAGGCAGAGACTCAGAGGTCAGGGATCTCTCTCTCTGTCTCTGTCTCTCTCTCTCTCCCTCAGGGAGCTGAGCAGAGTAAGGTGGCGCCCCCTGCCCACCTCGCCTACCTCTCCATTGGCCCTTCTTTCTCTGGCCGCTCCGGGAGCCCTGCGGGCTTGGGTTCAACCCCCCACACACCGCACAGGCCAAGGGCGCATCGCGACCGCCGGGGCCTAGGGCTGGCCTCGGGGGGGGGGGGGGTCCTCAGTGAAGGCCCCGCCCTCCCTCCAGGCTCTGACCCAGCTGCAGCTCTTCCATCGCCGCCCTTCTGGACTCGGCTTCAGCTGTCTCCCTCCCCTCCCCCACTCCCACTCAGCTTGCAGGCCGCTTCCCTGCCTTGAAAGCATGGCTCTGGCCCTGAGGGCCACAGACCTACTGGGCTTCAAGCTCAAGGCTCTGCCTGGGCCTGCTGCTTCGGCCAGGGGCTCATTTTTTCCTGGAAAGACAAAGCCATGGCCTCACCCCACGCCTGCACTTTGCCACGGCAGGCAGCCCAGGTGTAGGAAAGGCTCTGTGGAGTCAGAAGTGCCGAGACAGGCAGATGGCACCGCAGGCTTTGGGGGCCAAGGCGCAAGTGGGCTAGCCCCTCCTCCCGGGAGTCGGGGAGGCCCGGCCTTCCTAGTGCCCAGGCCACGGCTCCGGGGAGAAAGCCGCCATGGAGGGCACGCGGGAGGCCCTCTGCCTGAGGTGGCAGGTGTCACGCCAGGGCCCCTGCAAGCCTGGCTCGGCTTGCCTGCTTTCTCCAAAGGAGGCTGGCCGACCAGCCGAACCTGGCACCTGGGCCAGGCCCCTTCCAAGGGGACGAGTTCCAGAGGCTAGAGCCCTGGGGGCGGCTGCCAAGTCTCCTGGGGCGTGTGCTGGGCCCCCGTCAGAGGAGGAAGCAGCCTGGTAAACGGTGTGCCAGGCCTGAGATCTGGAGGCCTCCCACAGCCGGGTCCCTGTCCTGCCCAGGCCCCCCGAGGGAGGACGATGGTCGGGCAGTGGCGAGCGGGGTGGGGCTGGCGCCGAGCCTGCCCTTGGATGCCCCGGGGAAGGGCGCCGGGGGATGGGCTGCCCCTGGCCGGGTCTGAGGGACCGACCCAGCTCGGGGCTGTCGGGGGCAGAGAGAGAACCCCCCTCCGCCCTTTCCCTTCAGGTTCTTAGGGCTGGCCAAATCCTTCCCAAGACAGCTTGTCTGGAGAAAATCAGACCCAGCTGAAGAACATGTGTCCATGGGGGAAACCCGGGAAACTGAGTCTCCCCACACAATAGCAGAGATTCTCATCTTGCATCCTCTCCTGAGCTAATGACAAAGGTGGATGTCCCGGGTGGGCCTGTGGAATGGGAGAGGGGAGGAAGTCTATTGTCATGCAGAGGGACATGGAAAGACTTGTCTGAAGCTTATCCCCTGCACTGGGGTCAGGTCGGGAAGGGACGGCACAGAGGTGAGCAGGAACCAACCGGCCTCTCTGTGGTGGGGCTGGCCCCGGGGCAGGCGTGGGGGTGATGGCTGGAAGTGGGATGGCGCGTGAGTTGGCACCAGCCAGCGGTGGAGGCAGAGACTCAGAGGTCAGGGATCTCTCTCTCTGTCTCTGTCTCTCTCTCTCTCCCTCAGGGAGCTGAGCAGAGTAAGGTGGCGCCCCCTGCCCACCTCGCCTACCTCTCCAAGGGCCCTTCTTTCTCTGGCCGCTCCGGGAGCCCTGAGGGCTTGGGTTCAACCCCCCACACACCGCACAGGCCAAGGGCGCATGCGCGACCGCCGGGGCCTAGGGCTGGCCTCGGGGGGGGGGGGGTCCTCTGTGAAGGCCCCGCCCTCCCTCCAGGCTCTGACCCAGCTGCAGCTCTTCCATCACCGCCCTTCTGGACTTTGCTTCAGCTGTCTCCCTCCCCTCCCCCACTCCCACTCAGCTTGCAGGCCGCTTCCCTGCCTTGAAAGCATTGCTCTGGCCCTGAGGGCCACAGACCTACTGGGCTTCAAGCTCAAGGCTCTGCCTGGGCCTGCTGCTTCGGCCAGGGGCTCATTTTTTCCTGGAAAGACAAAGCCATGGCCTCACCCCACGCCTGCACTTTGCCACGGCAGGCAGCCCAGATGTAGGAAAGGCTCTGTGGAGTCAGAAGTGCCGAGACAGGCAGATGGCACCAGAGGGTTTGGGGGCCAGGGCGCAAGTGGGCCAGCCCCTCCTCCCGGGAGTCGGGGAGGCCCGGCCTTCCTAGTGCCCAGGCCACGGCTCCGGGGAGAAACCCGCCATGGAGGGCACGCGGGAGGCCCTCTGCCTGAGGTGGCAGGTGTCACGCCAGGGCCACTGCAAGCCTGGCTCGGCTTGCCTGCTTTCTCCAAAGGAGGCTGGCCGACCAGCCGAACCTGGCACCTGGGCCAGGCCCCTTCCAAGGGGACGAGTTCCAGAGGCTAGAGCCCTGGGGGCGGCTGCCAAGTCTCCTGGGGCGTGTGCTGGGCCCCCGTCAGAGGAGGAAGCAGCCTGGTAAACGGTGTGCCAGGCCTGAGATCTGGAGGCCTCCCACAGCCGGGTCCCTGTCCTGCCCAGGCCCCCCGAGGGAGGACGATGGTCGGGCAGTGGCGAGCGGGGTGGGGCTGGCGCCGAGCCTGCCCTTGGATGCCCCGGGGAAGGGCGCCGGGGGATGGGCTGCCCCTGGCCGGGTCTGAGGGACCGACCCAGCTCGGGGCTGTCGGGGGCAGAGAGAGAACCCCCCTCCGCCCTTTCCCTTCAGGTTCTTAGGGCTGGCCAAATCCTTCCCAAGACAGCTTGTCTGGAGAAAATCAGACCCAGCTGAAGAACATGTGTCCATGGGGGAAACCCGGGAAACTGAGTCTCCCCACACAATAGCAGAGATTCTCATCTTGCATCCTCTCCTGAGCTAATGACAAAGGTGGATGTCCCGGGTGGGCCTGTGGAATGGGAGAGGGGAGGAAGTCTATTGTCATGCAGAGGGACATGGAAAGACTTGTCTGAAGCTTATCCCCTGCACTGGGGTCAGGTCGGGAAGGGACGGCACAGAGGTGAGCAGGAACCAACCGGCCTCTCTGTGGTGGGGCTGGCCCCGGGGCAGGCGTGGGGGTGATGGCTGGAAGTGGGATGGCGCGTGAGTTGGCACCAGCCAGCGGTGGAGGCAGAGACTCAGAGGTCAGGGATCTCTCTCTCTGTCTCTGTCTCTCTCTCTCTCCCTCAGGGAGCTGAGCAGAGTAAGGTGGCGCCCCCTGCCCACCTCGCCTACCTCTCCATGGGCCCTTCTTTCTCTGGCCGCTCCGGGAGCCCTGAGGGCTTGGGTTCAACCCCCCACACACCGCACAGGCCAAGGGCGCATGCGCGACCGCCGGGCCCTAGGGCTGGCCTGGGGGGGGGGTCATCAGTGAAGGCCCCGCCCTCCCTCCAGGCTCTGACCCAGCTGCAGCTCTTCCATCGCCGCCCTTCTGGACTTGGCTTCAGCTGTCTCCCTCCCCTCCCCCACTCCCACTCAGCTTGCAGGCCGCTTCCCTGCCTTGAAAGCATGGCTCTGGCCCTGAGGGCCACAGACCTACTGGGCTTCAAGCTCAAGGCTCTGCCTGGGCCTGCTGCTTCGGCCAGGGGCTCATTTTTTCCTGGAAAGACAAAGCCATGGCCTCACCCCACGCCTGCACTTTGCCACGGCAGGCAGCCCAGGTGTAGGAAAGGCTCTGTGGAGTCAGAAGTGCCGAGACAGGCAGATGGCACCAGAGGGTTTGGGGGCCAGGGCGCAAGTGGGCCAGCCCCTCCTCCCGGGAGTCGGGGAGGCCCGGCCTTCCTAGTGCCCAGGCCACGGCTCCGGGGAGAAACCCGCCATGGAGGGCACGCGGGAGGCCCTCTGCCTGAGGTGGCAGGTGTCACGCCAGGGCCACTGCAAGCCTGGCTCGGCTTGCCTGCTTTCTCCAAAGGAGGCTGGCCGACCAGCCGAACCTGGCACCTGGGCCAGGCCCCTTCCAAGGGGACGAGTTCCAGAGGCTAGAGCCCTGGGGGCGGCTGCCAAGTCTCCTGGGGCGTGTGCTGGGCCCCCGTCAGAGGAGGAAGCAGCCTGGTAAACGGTGTGCCAGGCCTGAGATCTGGAGGCCTCCCACAGCCGGGTCCCTGTCCTGCCCAGGCCCCCCGAGGGAGGACGATGGTCGGGCAGTGGCGAGCGGGGTGGGGCTGGCGCCGAGCCTGCCCTTGGATGCCCCGGGGAAGGGCGCCGGGGGATGGGCTGCCCCTGGCCGGGTCTGAGGGACCGACCCAGCTCGGGGCTGTCGGGGGCAGAGAGAGAACCCCCCTCCGCCCTTTCCCTTCAGGTTCTTAGGGCTGGCCAAATCCTTCCCAAGACAGCTTGTCTGGAGAAAATCAGACCCAGCTGAAGAACATGTGTCCATGGGGGAAACCCGGGAAACTGAGTCTCCCCACACAATAGCAGAGATTCTCATCTTGCATCCTCTCCTGAGCTAATGACAAAGGTGGATGTCCCGGGTGGGCCTGTGGAATGGGAGAGGGGAGGAAGTCTATTGTCATGCAGAGGGACATGGAAAGACTTGTCTGAAGCTTATCCCCTGCACTGGGGTCAGGTCGGGAAGGGACGGCACAGAGGTGAGCAGGAACCAACCGGCCTCTCTGTGGTGGGGCTGGCCCCGGGGCAGGCGTGGGGGTGATGGCTGGAAGTGGGATGGCGCGTGAGTTGGCACCAGCCAGCGGTGGAGGCAGAGACTCAGAGGTCAGGGATCTCTCTCTCTGTCTCTGTCTCTCTCTCTCTCCCTCAGGGAGCTGAGCAGAGTAAGGTGGCGCCCCCTGCCCACCTCGCCTACCTCTCCAAGGGCCCTTCTTTCTCTGGCCGCTCCGGGAGCCCTGAGGGCTTGGGTTCAACCCCCCACACACCGCACAGGCCAAGGGCGCATGCGCGACCGCCGGGGCCTAGGGCTGGCCTCGGGGGGTGGGGGGGGTCCTCTGTGAAGGCCCCGCCCTCCCTCCAGGCTCTGACCCAGCTGCAGCTCTTCCATCACCGCCCTTCTGGACTTGGCTTCAGCTGTCTCCCTCCCCTCCCCCACTCCCACTCAGCTTGCAGGCCGCTTCCCTGCCTTGAAAGCATGGCTCTGGCCCTGAGGGCCACAGACCTACTGGGCTTCAAGCTCAAGGCTCTGCCTGGGCCTGCTGCTTCGGCCAGGGGCTCATTTTTTCCTGGAAAGACAAAGCCATGGCCTCACCCCACGCCTGCACTTTGCCACGGCAGGCAGCCCAGATGTAGGAAAGGCTCTGTGGAGTCAGAAGTGCCGAGACAGGCAGATGGCACCAGAGGGTTTGGGGGCCAGGGCGCAAGTGGGCCAGCCCCTCCTCCCGGGAGTCGGGGAGGCCCGGCCTTCCTAGTGCCCAGGCCACGGCTCCGGGGAGAAACCCGCCATGGAGGGCACGCGGGAGGCCCTCTGCCTGAGGTGGCAGGTGTCACGCCAGGGCCACTGCAAGCCTGGCTCGGCTTGCCTGCTTTCTCCAAAGGAGGCTGGCCGACCAGCCGAACCTGGCACCTGGGCCAGGCCCCTTCCAAGGGGACGAGTTCCAGAGGCTAGAGCCCTGGGGGCGGCTGCCAAGTCTCCTGGGGCGTGTGCTGGGCCCCCGTCAGAGGAGGAAGCAGCCTGGTAAACGGTGTGCCAGGCCTGAGATCTGGAGGCCTCCCACAGCCGGGTCCCTGTCCTGCCGAGGCCCCCCGAGGGAGGACGATGGTCGGGCAGTGGCGAGCGGGGTGGGGCTGGCGCCGAGCCTGCCCTTGGATGCCCCGGGGAAGGGCGCCGGGGGATGGGCTGCCCCTGGCCGGGTCTGAGGGACCGACCCAGCTCGGGGCTGTCGGGGGCAGAGAGAGAACCCCCCTCCGCCCTTTCCCTTCAGGTTCTTAGGGCTGGCCAAATCCTTCCCAAGACAGCTTGTCTGGAGAAAATCAGACCCAGCTGAAGAACATGTGTCCATGGGGGAAACCCGGGAAACTGAGTCTCCCCACACAATAGCAGAGATTCTCATCTTGCATCCTCTCCTGAGCTAATGACAAAGGTGGATGTCCCGGGTGGGCCTGTGGAATGGGAGAGGGGAGGAAGTCTATTGTCATGCAGAGGGACATGGAAAGACTTGTCTGAAGCTTATCCCCTGCACTGGGGTCAGGTCGGGAAGGGACGGCACAGAGGTGAGCAGGAACCAACCGGCCTCTCTGTGGTGGGGCTGGCCCCGGGGCAGGCGTGGGGGTGATGGCTGGAAGTGGGATGGCGCGTGAGTTGGCACCAGCCAGCGGTGGAGGCAGAGACTCAGAGGTCAGGGATCTCTCTCTCTGTCTCTGTCTCTCTCTCTCTCCCTCAGGGAGCTGAGCAGAGTAAGGTGGCGCCCCCTGCCCACCTCGCCTACCTCTCCAAGGGCCCTTCTTTCTCTGGCCGCTCCGGGAGCCCTGAGGGCTTGGGTTCAACCCCCCACACACCGCACAGGCCAAGGGCGCATGCGCGACCGCCGGGGCCTAGGGCTGGCCTCGGGGGGTGGGGGGGGGGTCCTCTGTGAAGGCCCCGCCCTCCCTCCAGGCTCTGACCCAGCTGCAGCTCTTCCATCACCGCCCTTCTGGACTTGGCTTCAGCTGTCTCCCTCCCCTCCCCCACTCCCACTCAGCTTGCAGGCCGCTTCCCTGCCTTGAAAGCATGGCTCTGGCCCTGAGGGCCACAGACCTACTGGGCTTCAAGCTCAAGGCTCTGCCTGGGCCTGCTGCTTCGGCCAGGGGCTCATTTTTTCCTGGAAAGACAAAGCCATGGCCTCACCCCACGCCTGCACTTTGCCACGGCAGGCAGCCCAGATGTAGGAAAGGCTCTGTGGAGTCAGAAGTGCCGAGACAGGCAGATGGCACCAGAGGGTTTGGGGGCCAGGGCGCAAGTGGGCCAGCCCCTCCTCCCGGGAGTCGGGGAGGCCCGGCCTTCCTAGTGCCCAGGCCACGGCTCCGGGGAGAAACCCGCCATGGAGGGCACGCGGGAGGCCCTCTGCCTGAGGTGGCAGGTGTCACGCCAGGGCCACTGCAAGCCTGGCTCGGCTTGCCTGCTTTCTCCAAAGGAGGCTGGCCGACCAGCCGAACCTGGCACCTGGGCCAGGCCCCTTCCAAGGGGACGAGTTCCAGAGGCTAGAGCCCTGGGGGCGGCTGCCAAGTCTCCTGGGGCGTGTGCTGGGCCCCCGTCAGAGGAGGAAGCAGCCTGGTAAACGGTGTGCCAGGCCTGAGATCTGGAGGCCTCCCACAGCCGGGTCCCTGTCCTGCCCAGGCCCCCCGAGGGAGGACGATGGTCGGGCAGTGGCGAGCGGGGTGGGGCTGGCGCCGAGCCTGCCCTTGGATGCCCCGGGGAAGGGCGCCGGGGGATGGGCTGCCCCTGGCCGGGTCTGAGGGACCGACCCAGCTCGGGGCTGTCGGGGGCAGAGAGAGAACCCCCCTCCGCCCTTTCCCTTCAGGTTCTTAGGGCTGGCCAAATCCTTCCCAAGACAGCTTGTCTGGAGAAAATCAGACCCAGCTGAAGAACATGTGTCCATGGGGGAAACCCGGGAAACTGAGTCTCCCCACACAATAGCAGAGATTCTCATCTTGCATCCTCTCCTGAGCTAATGACAAAGGTGGATGTCCCGGGTGGGCCTGTGGAATGGGAGAGGGGAGGAAGTCTATTGTCATGCAGAGGGACATGGAAAGACTTGTCTGAAGCTTATCCCCTGCACTGGGGTCAGGTCGGGAAGGGACGGCACAGAGGTGAGCAGGAACCAACCGGCCTCTCTGTGGTGGGGCTGGCCCCGGGGCAGGCGTGGGGGTGATGGCTGGAAGTGGGATGGCGCGTGAGTTGGCACCAGCCAGCGGTGGAGGCAGAGATTCAGAGGTCAGGGATCTCTCTCTCTGTCTCTGTCTCTCTCTCTCTCCCTCAGGGAGCTGAGCAGAGTAAGGTGGCGCCCCCTGCCCACCTCGCCTACCTCTCCAAGGGCCCTTCTTTCTCTGGCCGCTCCGGGAGCCCTGAGGGCTTGGGTTCAACCCCCCACACACCGCACAGGCCAAGGGCGCATGCGCGACCGCCGGGGCCTAGGGCTGGCCTCGGGGGGTGGGGGGGGTCCTCTGTGAAGGCCCCGCCCTCCCTCCAGGCTCTGACCCAGCTGCAGCTCTTCCATCACCGCCCTTCTGGACTTGGCTTCAGCTGTCTCCCTCCCCTCCCCCACTCCCACTCAGCTTGCAGGCCGCTTCCCTGCCTTGAAAGCATGGCTCTGGCCCTGAGGGCCACAGACCTACTGGGCTTCAAGCTCAAGGCTCTGCCTGGGCCTGCTGCTTCGGCCAGGGGCTCATTTTTTCCTGGAAAGACAAAGCCATGGCCTCACCCCACGCCTGCACTTTGCCACGGCAGGCAGCCCAGATGTAGGAAAGGCTCTGTGGAGTCAGAAGTGCCGAGACAGGCAGATGGCACCAGAGGGTTTGGGGGCCAGGGCGCAAGTGGGCTAGCCCCTCCTCCCGGGAGTCGGGGAGGCCCGGCCTTCCTAGTGCCCAGGCCACGGCTCCGGGGAGAAACCCGCCATGGAGGGCACGCGGGAGGCCCTCTGCCTGAGGTGGCAGGTGTCACGCCAGGGCCACTGCAAGCCTGGCTCGGCTTGCCTGCTTTCTCCAAAGGAGGCTGGCCGACCAGCCGAACCTGGCACCTGGGCCAGGCCCCTTCCAAGGGGACGAGTTCCAGAGGCTAGAGCCCTGGGGTCGGCTGCCAAGTCTCCTGGGGCGTGTGCTGGGCCCCCGTCAGAGGAGGAAGCAGCCTGGTAAACGGTGTGCCAGGCCTGAGATCTGGAGGCCTCCCACAGCCGGGTCCCTGTCCTGCCCAGGCCCCCCGAGGGAGGACGATGGTCGGGCAGTGGCGAGCGGGGTGGGGCTGGCGCCGAGCCTGCCCTTGGATGCCCCGGGGAAGGGCGCCGGGGGATGGGCTGCCCCTGGCCGGGTCTGAGGGACCGACCCAGCTCGGGGCTGTCGGGGGCAGAGAGAGAACCCCCCTCCGCCCTTTCCCTTCAGGTTCTTAGGGCTGGCCAAATCCTTCCCAAGACAGCTTGTCTGGAGAAAATCAGACCCAGCTGAAGAACATGTGTCCATGGGGGAAACCCGGGAAACTGAGTCTCCCCACACAATAGCAGAGATTCTCATCTTGCATCCTCTCCTGAGCTAATGACAAAGGTGGATGTCCCGGGTGGGCCTGTGGAATGGGAGAGGGGAGGAAGTCTATTGTCATGCAGAGGGACATGGAAAGACTTGTCTGAAGCTTATCCCCTGCACTGGGGTCAGGTCGGGAAGGGACGGCACAGAGGTGAGCAGGAACCAACCGGCCTCTCTGTGGTGGGGCTGGCCCCGGGGCAGGCGTGGGGGTGATGGCTGGAAGTGGGATGGCGCGTGAGTTGGCACCAGCCAGCGGTGGAGGCAGAGACTCAGAGGTCAGGGATCTCTCTCTCTGTCTCTGTCTCTCTCTCTCTCCCTCAGGGAGCTGAGCAGAGTAAGGTGGCGCCCCCTGCCCACCTCGCCTACCTCTCCAAGGGCCCTTCTTTCTCTGGCCGCTCCGGGAGCCCTGAGGGCTTGGGTTCAACCCCCCACACACCGCACAGGCCAAGGGCGCATGCGCGACCGCCGGGGCCTAGGGCTGGCCTCGGGGGGTGGGGGGGGTCCTCTGTGAAGGCCCCGCCCTCCCTCCAGGCTCTGACCCAGCTGCAGCTCTTCCATCACCGCCCTTCTGGACTTGGCTTCAGCTGTCTCCCTCCCCTCCCCCACTCCCACTCAGCTTGCAGGCCGCTTCCCTGCCTTGAAAGCATGGCTCTGGCCCTGAGGGCCACAGACCTACTGGGCTTCAAGCTCAAGGCTCTGCCTGGGCCTGCTGCTTCGGCCAGGGGCTCATTTTTTCCTGGAAAGACAAAGCCATGGCCTCACCCCACGCCTGCACTTTGCCACGGCAGGTAGCCCAGATGTAGGAAAGGCTCTGTGGAGTCAGAAGTGCCGAGACAGGCAGATGGCACCAGAGGGTTTGGGGGCCAGGGCGCAAGTGGGCCAGCCCCTCCTCCCGGGAGTCGGGGAGGCCCGGCCTTCCTAGTGCCCAGGCCACGGCTCCGGGGAGAAACCCGCCATGGAGGGCACGCGGGAGGCCCTCTGCCTGAGGTGGCAGGTGTCACGCCAGGGCCACTGCAAGCCTGGCTCGGCTTGCCTGCTTTCTCCAAAGGAGGCTGGCCGACCAGCCGAACCTGGCACCTGGGCCAGGCCCCTTCCAAGGGGACGAGTTCCAGAGGCTAGAGCCCTGGGGGCGGCTGCCAAGTCTCCTGGGGCGTGTGCTGGGCCCCCGTCAGAGGAGGAAGCAGCCTGGTAAACGGTGTGCCAGGCCTGAGATCTGGAGGCCTCCCACAGCCGGGTCCCTGTCCTGCCCAGGCCCCCCGAGGGAGGACGATGGTCGGGCAGTGGCGAGCGGGGTGGGGCTGGCGCCGAGCCTGCCCTTGGATGCCCCGGGGAAGGGCGCCGGGGGATGGGCTGCCCCTGGCCGGGTCTGAGGGACCGACCCAGCTCGGGGCTGTCGGGGGCAGAGAGAGAACCCCCCTCCGCCCTTTCCCTTCAGGTTCTTAGGGCTGGCCAAATCCTTCCCAAGACAGCTTGTCTGGAGAAAATCAGACCCAGCTGAAGAACATGTGTCCATGGGGGAAACCCGGGAAACTGAGTCTCCCCACACAATAGCAGAGATTCTCATCTTGCATCCTCTCCTGAGCTAATGACAAAGGT
Source organism: Diceros bicornis minor (assembly GCF_020826845.1). Lineage (NCBI taxonomy): Eukaryota > Metazoa > Chordata > Mammalia > Perissodactyla > Rhinocerotidae > Diceros > Diceros bicornis. The sequence continues at coordinate 21,518 of NW_026691568.1, forward strand.
GGATGTCCCGGGTGGGCCTGTGGAATGGGAGAGGGGAGGAAGTCTATTGTCATGCAGAGGGACATGGAAAGACTTGTCTGAAGCTTATCCCCTGCACTGGGGTCAGGTCGGGAAGGGACGGCACAGAGGTGAGCAGGAACCAACCGGCCTCTCTGTGGTGGGGCTGGCCCCGGGGCAGGCGTGGGGGTGATGGCTGGAAGTGGGATGGCGCGTGAGTTGGCACCAGCCAGCGGTGGAGGCAGAGACTCAGAGGTCAGGGATCTCTCTCTCTGTCTCTGTCTCTCTCTCTCTCCCTCAGGGAGCTGAGCAGAGTAAGGTGGCGCCCCCTGCCCACCTCGCCTACCTCTCCAAGGGCCCTTCTTTCTCTGGCCGCTCCGGGAGCCCTGAGGGCTTGGGTTCAACCCCCCACACTCCGCACAGGCCAAGGGCGCATGCGCGACCGCCGGGGCCTAGGGCTGGCCTCGGGGGGTGGGGGGGGTCCTCTGTGAAGGCCCCGCCCTCCCTCCAGGCTCTGACCCAGCTGCAGCTCTTCCATCACCGCCCTTCTGGACTTGGCTTCAGCTGTCTCCCTCCCCTCCCCCACTCCCACTCAGCTTGCAGGCCGCTTCCCTGCCTTGAAAGCATGGCTCTGGCCCTGAGGGCCACAGACCTACTGGGCTTCAAGCTCAAGGCTCTGCCTGGGCCTGCTGCTTCGGCCAGGGGCTCATTTTTTCCTGGAAAGACAAAGCCATGTCCTCACCCCAAGCCTGCACTTTGCCACGGCAGGCAGCCCAGATGTAGGAAAGGCTCTGTGGAGTCAGAAGTGCCGAGACAGGCAGATGGCACCAGAGGGTTTGGGGGCCAGGGCGCAAGTGGGCCAGCCCCTCCTCCCGGGAGTCGGGGAGGCCCGGCCTTCCTAGTGCCCAGGCCACGGCTCCGGGGAGAAACCCGCCATGGAGGGCACGCGGGAGGCCCTCTGCCTGAGGTGGCAGGTGTCACGCCAGGGCCACTGCAAGCCTGGCTCGGCTTGCCTGCTTTCTCCAAAGGAGGCTGGCCGACCAGCCGAACCTGGCACCTGGGCCAGGCCCCTTCCAAGGGGACGAGTTCCAGAGGCTAGAGCCCTGGGGGCGGCTGCCAAGTCTCCTGGGGCGTGTGCTGGGCCCCCGTCAGAGGAGGAAGCAGCCTGGTAAACGGTGTGCCAGGCCTGAGATCTGGAGGCCTCCCACAGCCGGGTCCCTGTCCTGCCCAGGCCCCCCGAGGGAGGACGATGGTCGGGCAGTGGCGAGCGGGGTGGGGCTGGCGCCGAGCCTGCCCTTGGATGCCCCGGGGAAGGGCGCCGGGGGATGGGCTGCCCCTGGCCGGGTCTGAGGGACCGACCCAGCTCGGGGCTGTCGGGGGCAGAGAGAGAACCCCCCTCCGCCCTTTCCCTTCAGGTTCTTAGGGCTGGCCAAATCCTTCCCAAGACAGCTTGTCTGGAGAAAATCAGACCCAGCTGAAGAACATGTGTCCATGGGGGAAACCCGGGAAACTGAGTCTCCCCACACAATAGCAGAGATTCTCATCTTGCATCCTCTCCTGAGCTTATGACAAAGGTGGATGTCCCGGGTGGGCCTGTGGAATGGGAGAGGGGAGGAAGTCTATTGTCATGCAGAGGGACATGGAAAGACTTGTCTGAAGTTTATCCCCTGCACTGGGGTCAGGTCGGGAAGGGACGGCACAGAGGTGAGCAGGAACCAACCGGCCTCTCTGTGGTGGGGCTGGCCCCAGGGCAGGCGTGGGGGTGATGGCTGGAAGTGGGATGGCGCGTGAGTTGGCACCAGCCAGCGGTGGAGGCAGAGACTCAGAGGTCAGGGATCTCTCTCTCTGTCTCTGTCTCTCTCTCTCTCCCTCAGGGAGCTGAGCAGAGTAAGGTGGCGCCCCCTGCCCACCTCGCCTACCTCTCCAAGGGCCCTTCTTTCTCTGGCCGCTCCGGGAGCCCTGAGGGCTTGGGTTCAACCCCCCACACACCGCACAGGCCAAGGGCGCATGCGCGACCGCCGGGGCCTAGGGCTGGCCTCGGGGGGGGGGGTCCTCTGTGAAGGCCCCGCCCTCCCTCCAGGCTCTGACCCAGCTGCAGCTCTTCCATCACCGCCCTTCTGGACTTTGCTTCAGCTGTCTCCCTCCCCTCCCCCACTCCCACTCAGCTTGCAGGCCGCTTCCCTGCCTTGAAAGCATTGCTCTGGCCCTGAGGGCCACAGACCTACTGGGCTTCAAGCTCAAGGCTCTGCCTGGGCCTGCTGCTTCGGCCAGGGGCTCATTTTTTCCTGGAAAGACAAAGCCATGGCCTCACCCCACGCCTGCACTTTGCCACGGCAGGCAGCCCAGATGTAGGAAAGGCTCTGTGGAGTCAGAAGTGCCGAGACAGGCAGATGGCACCAGAGGGTTTGGGGGCCAGGGCGCAAGTGGGCCAGCCCCTCCTCCCGGGAGTCGGGGAGGCCCGGCCTTCCTAGTGCCCAGGCCACGGCTCCGGGGAGAAACCCGCCATGGAGGGCACGCGGGAGGCCCTCTGCCTGAGGTGGCAGGTGTCACGCCAGGGCCACTGCAAGCCTGGCTCGGCTTGCCTGCTTTCTCCAAAGGAGGCTGGCCGACCAGCCGAACCTGGCACCTGGGCCAGGCCCGTTCCAAGGGGACGAGTTCCAGAGGCTAGAGCCCTGGGGGCGGCTGCCAAGTCTCCTGGGGCGTGTGCTGGGCCCCCGTCAGAGGAGGAAGCAGCCTGGTAAACGGTGTGCCAGGCCTGAGATCTGGAGGCCTCCCACAGCCGGGTCCCTGTCCTGCCCAGGCCCCTCGAGGGAGGACGATGGTCGGGCAGTGGCGAGCGGGGTGGGGCTGGCGCCGAGCCTGCCCTTGGATGCCCCGGGGAAGGGCGCCGGGGGATGGGCTGCCCCTGGCCGGGTCTGAGGGACCGACCCAGCTCGGGGCTGTCGGGGGCAGAGAGAGAACCCCCCTCCGCCCTTTCCCTTCAGGTTCTTAGGGCTGGCCAAATCCTTCCCAAGACAGCTTGTCTGGAGAAAATCAGACCCAGCTGAAGAACATGTGTCCATGGGGGAAACCCGGGAAACTGAGTCTCCCCACACAATAGCAGAGATTCTCATCTTGCATCCTCTCCTGAGCTAATGACAAAGGTGGATGTCCCGGGTGGGCCTGTGGAATGGGAGAGGGGAGGAAGTCTATTGTCATGCAGAGGGACATGGAAAGACTTGTCTGAAGCTTATCCCCTGCACTGGGGTCAGGTCTGGAATGGACGGCACAGAGGTGAGCAGGAACCAACCGGCCTCTCTGTGGTGGGGCTGGCCCCGGGGCAGGCGTGCGGGTGATGGCTGGAAGTGGGATGGCGCGTGAGTTGGCACCAGCCAGCGGTGGAGGCAGAGACTCAGAGGTCAGGGATCTCTCTCTCTGTCTCTGTCTCTCTCTCTCTCCCTCAGGGAGCTGAGCAGAGTAAGGTGGCGCCCCCTGCCCACCTCGCCTACCTCTCCATGGGCCCTTCTTTCTCTGGCCGCTCCGGGAGCCCTGCGGGCTTGGGTTCAACCCCCCACACACCGCACAGGCCAAGGGCGCATGCGCGACCGCCGGGGCCTAGGGCTGGCCTGGGGGGGGGGTCCTCAGTGAAGGCCCCGCCCTCCCTCCAGGCTCTGACCCAGCTGCAGCTCTTCCATCGCCGCCCTTCTGGACTCGGCTTCAGCTGTCTCCCTCCCCTCCCCCACTCCCACTCAGCTTGCAGGCCGCTTCCCTGCCTTGAAAGCATGGCTCTGGCCCTGAGGGCCACAGACCTACTGGGCTTCAAGCTCAAGGCTCTGCCTGGGCCTGCTGCTTCGGCCAGGGGCTCATTTTTTCCTGGAAAGACAAAGCCATGGCCTCACCCCACGCCTGCACTTTGCCACGGCAGGCAGCCCAGGTGTAGGAAAGGCTCTGTGGAGTCAGAAGTGCCGAGACAGGCAGATGGCACCGCAGGCTTTGGGGGCCAGGGCGCAAGTGGGCTAGCCCCTCCTCCCGGGAGTCGGGGAGGCCCGGCCTTCCTAGTGCCCAGGCCACGGCTCCGGGGAGAAACCCGCCATGGAGGGCACGCGGGAGGCCCTCTGCCTGAGGTGGCAGGTGTCACGCCAGGGCCACTGCAAGCCTGGCTCGGCTTGCCTGCTTTCTCCAAAGGAGGCTGGCCGACCAGCCGAACCTGGCACCTGGGCCAGGCCCCTTCCAAGGGGACGAGTTCCAGAGGCTAGAGCCCTGGGGGCGGCTGCCAAGTCTCCTGGGGCGTGTGCTGGGCCCCCGTCAGAGGAGGAAGCAGCCTGGTAAACGGTGTGCCAGGCCTGAGATCTGGAGGCCTCCCACAGCCGGGTCCCTGTCCTGCCCAGGCCCCCCGAGGGAGGACGATGGTCGGGCAGTGGCGAGCGGGGTGGGGCTGGCGCCGAGCCTGCCCTTGGATGCCCCGGGGAAGGGCGCCGGGGGATGGGCTGCCCCTGGCCGGGTCTGAGGGACCGACCCAGCTCGGGGCTGTCGGGGGCAGAGAGAGAACCCCCCTCCGCCCTTTCCCTTCAGGTTCTTAGGGCTGGCCAAATCCTTCCCAAGACAGCTTGTCTGGAGAAAATCAGACCCAGCTGAAGAACATGTGTCCATGGGGGAAACCCGGGAAACTGAGTCTCCCCACACAATAGCAGAGATTCTCATCTTGCATCCTCTCCTGAGCTAATGACAAAGGTGGATGTCCCGGGTGGGCCTGTGGAATGGGAGAGGGGAGGAAGTCTATTGTCATGCAGAGGGACATGGAAAGACTTGTCTGAAGCTTATCCCCTGCACTGGGGTCAGGTCGGGAAGGGACGGCACAGAGGTGAGCAGGAACCAACCGGCCTCTCTGTGGTGGGGCTGGCCCCGGGGCAGGCGTGGGGGTGATGGCTGGAAGTGGGATGGCGCGTGAGTTGGCACCAGCCAGCGGTGGAGGCAGAGACTCAGAGGTCAGGGATCTCTCTCTCTGTCTCTGTCTCTCTCTCTCTCTCCCTCAGGGAGCTGAGCAGAGTAAGGTGGCGCCCCCTGCCCACCTCGCCTACCTCTCCATGGGCCCTTCTTTCTCTGGCCGCTCCGGGAGCCCTGCGGGCTTGGGTTCAACCCCCCACACACCGCACAGGCCAAGGGCGCATGCGCGACTGCCGGGGCCTAGGGCTGGCCTGGGGGGGGGGTCCTCAGTGAAGGCCCCGCCCTCCCTCCAGGCTCTGACCCAGCTGCAGCTCTTCCATCGCCGCCCTTCTGGACTCGGCTTCAGCTGTCTCCCTCCCCTCCCCCACTCCCACTCAGCTTGCAGGCCGATTCCCTGCCTTGAAAGCATTGCTCTGGCCCTGAGGGCCACAGACCTACTGGGCTTCAAGCTCAAGGCTCTGCCTGGGCCTGCTGCTTCGGCCAGGGGCTCATTTTTTCCTGGAAAGACAAAGCCATGGCCTCACCCCACGCCTGCACTTTGCCACGGCAGGCAGCCCAGGTGTAGGAAAGGCTCTGTGGTCAGAAGTGCCGAGACAGGCAGATGGCACCGCAGGCTTTGGGGGCCAGGGCGCAAGTGGGCCAGCCCCTCCTCCCGGGAGTCGGGGAGGCCCGGCCTTCCTAGTGCCCAGGCCACGGCTCCGGGGAGAAACCCGCCATGGAGGGCACGCGGGAGGCCCTCTGCCTGAGGTGGCAGGTGTCACGCCAGGGCCACTGCAAGCCTGGCTCGGCTTGCCTGCTTTCTCCAAAGGAGGCTGGCCGACCAGCCGAACCTGGCACCTGGGCCAGGCCCCTTCCAAGGGGACGAGTTCCAGAGGCTAGAGCCCTGGGGGCGGCTGCCAAGTCTCCTGGGGCGTGTGCTGGGCCCCCGTCAGAGGAGGAAGCAGCCTGGTAAACGGTGTGCCAGGCCTGAGATCTGGAGGCCTCCCACAGCCGGGTCCCTGTCCTGCCCAGGCCCCCCGAGGGAGGACGATGGTCGGGCAGTGGCGAGCGGGGTGGGGCTGGCGCCGAGCCTGCCCTTGGATGCCCCGGGGAAGGGCGCCGGGGGATGGGCTGCCCCTGGCCGGGTCTGAGGGACCGACCCAGCTCGGGGCTGTCGGGGACAGAGAGAGAACACCCTTCCGCCCTTTCCCTTCAGGTTCTTAGGGCTGGCCAAATCCTTCCCAAGACAGCTTGTCTGGAGAAAATCAGACCCAGCTGAAGAACATGTGTCCATGGGGGAAACCCGGGAAACTGAGTCTCCCCACACAATAGCAGAGATTCTCATCTTGCATCCTCTCCTGAGCTAATGACAAAGGTGGATGTCCCGGGTGGGCCTGTGGAATGGGAGAGGGGAGGAAGTCTATTGTCATGCAGAGGGACATGGAAAGACTTGTCTGAAGCTTATCCCCTGCACTGGGGTCAGGTCGGGAAGGGACGGCACAGAGGTGAGCAGGAACCAACCGGCCTCTCTGTGGTGGGGCTGGCCCCGGGGCAGGCGTGGGGGTGATGGCTGGAAGTGGGATGGCGCGTGAGTTGGCACCAGCCAGCGGTGGAGGCAGAGACTCAGAGGTCAGGGATCTCTCTCTCTGTCTCTGTCTCTGTCTCTCTCCCTCAGGGAGCTGAGCAGAGTAAGGTGGCGCCCCCTGCCCACCTCGCCTACCTCTCCATGGGCCCTTCTTTCTCTGGCCGCTCCGGGAGCCCTGCGGGCTTGGGTTCAACCCCCCACACACCGCACAGGCCAAGGGCGCATCGCGACCACCGGGGCCTAGGGCTGGCCTCGGGGGGGGGGGGGGGTCCTCAGTGAAGGCCCCGCCCTCCCTCCAGGCTCTGACCCAGCTGCAGCTCTTCCATCGCCGCCCTTCTGGACTCGGCTTCAGCTGTCTCCCTCCCCTCCCCCACTCCCACTCAGCTTGCAGGCCGCTTCCCTGCCTTGAAAGCATGGCTCTGGCCCTGAGGGCCACAGACCTACTGGGCTTCAAGCTCAAGGCTCTGCCTGGGCCTGCTGCTTCGGCCAGGGGCTCATTTTTTCCTGGAAAGACAAAGCCATGGCCTCACCCCACGCCTGCACTTTGCCACGGCAGGCAGCCCAGGTGTAGGAAAGGCTCTGTGGAGTCAGAAGTGCCGAGACAGGCAGATGGCACCGCAGGCTTTGGGGGCCAAGGCGCAAGTGGGCTAGCCCCTCCTCCCGGGAGTCGGGGAGGCCCGGCCTTCCTAGTGCCCAGGCCACGGCTCCGGGGAGAAAGCCGCCATGGAGGGCACGCGGGAGGCCCTCTGCCTGAGGTGGCAGGTGTCACGCCAGGGCCACTGCAAGCCTGGCTCGGCTTGCCTGCTTTCTCCAAAGGAGGCTGGCCGACCAGCCGAACCTGGCACCTGGGCCAGGCCCCTTCCAAGGGGACGAGTTCCAGAGGCTAGAGCCCTGGGGGCGGCTGCCAAGTCTCCTGGGGCGTGTGCTGGGCCCCCGTCAGAGGAGGAAGCAGCCTGGTAAACGGTGTGCCAGGCCTGAGATCTGGAGGCCTCCCACAGCCGGGTCCCTGTCCTGCCCAGGCCCCCCGAGGGAGGACGATGGTCGGGCAGTGGCGAGCGGGGTGGGGCTGGCGCCGAGCCTGCCCTTGGATGCCCCGGGGAAGGGCGCCGGGGGATGGGCTGCCCCTGGCCAGGTCTGAGGGACCGACCCAGCTCGGGGCTGTCGGGGGCAGAGAGAGAACCCCCCTCCGCCCTTTCCCTTCAGGTTCTTAGGGCTGGCCAAATCCTTCCCAAGACAGCTTGTCTGGAGAAAATCAGACCCAGCTGAAGAACATGTGTCCATGGGGGAAACCCGGGAAACTGAGTCTCCCCACACAATAGCAGAGATTCTCATCTTGCATCCTCTCCTGAGCTAATGACAAAGGTGGATGTCCCGGGTGGGCCTGTGGAATGGGAGAGGGGAGGAAGTCTATTGTCATGCAGAGGGACATGGAAAGACTTGTCTGAAGCTTATCCCCTGCACTGGGGTCAGGTCGGGAAGGGACGGCACAGAGGTGAGCAGGAACCAACCGGCCTCTCTGTGGTGGGGCTGGCCCCGGGGCAGGCGTGGGGGTGATGGCTGGAAGTGGGATGGCGCGTGAGTTGGCACCAGCCAGCGGTGGAGGCAGAGACTCAGAGGTCAGGGATCTCTCTCTCTGTCTCTGTCTCTCTCTCTCTCCCTCAGGGAGCTGAGCAGAGTAAGGTGGCGCCCCCTGCCCACCTCGCCTACCTCTCCATGGGCCCTTCCTTCTCTGGCCGCTCCGGGAGCCCTGAGGGCTTGGGTTCAACCCCCCACACACCGCACAGGCCAAGGGCGCATGCGCGACCGCCGGGCCCTAGGGCTGGCCTCGGGGGGGGGGGGTCCTCAGTGAAGGCCCCGCCCTCCCTCCAGGCTCTGACCCAGCTGCAGCTCTTCCATCGCCGCCCTTCTGGACTTGGCTTCAGCTGTCTCCCTCCCCTCCCCCACTCCCACTCAGCTTGCAGGCCGCTTCCCTGCCTTGAAAGCATGGCTCTGGCCCTGAGGGCCACAGACCTACTGGGCTTCAAGCTCAAGGCTCTGCCTGGGCCTGCTGCTTCGGCCAGGGGCTCATTTTTTCCTGGAAAGACAAAGCCATGGCCTCACCCCACGCCTGCACTTTGCCACGGCAGGCAGCCCAGATGTAGGAAAGGCTCTGTGGAGTCAGAAGTGCCGAGACAGGCAGATGGCACCAGAGGGTTTGGGGGCCAGGGCGCAAGTGGGCCAGCCCCTCCTCCCGGGAGTCGGGGAGGCCCGGCCTTCCTAGTGCCCAGGCCACGGCTCCGGGGAGAAACCCGCCATGGAGGGCACGCGGGAGGCCCTCTGCCTGAGGTGGCAGGTGTCACGCCAGGGCCACTGCAAGCCTGGCTCGGCTTGCCTGCTTTCTCCAAAGGAGGCTGGCCGACCAGCCGAACCTGGCACCTGGGCCAGGCCCCTTCCAAGGGGACGAGTTCCAGAGGCTAGAGCCCTGGGGGCGGCTGCCAAGTCTCCTGGGGCGTGTGCTGGGCCCCCGTCAGAGGAGGAAGCAGCCTGGTAAACGGTGTGCCAGGCCTGAGATCTGGAGGCCTCCCACAGCCGGGTCCCTGTCCTGCCCAGGCCCCCCGAGGGAGGACGATGGTCGGGCAGTGGCGAGCGGGGTGGGGCTGGCGCCGAGCCTGCCCTTGGATGCCCCGGGGAAGGGCGCCGGGGGATGGGCTGCCCCTGGCCGGGTCTGAGGGACCGACCCAGCTCGGGGCTGTCGGGGGCAGAGAGAGAACCCCCCTCCGCCCTTTCCCTTCAGGTTCTTAGGGCTGGCCAAATCCTTCCCAAGACAGCTTGTCTGGAGAAAATCAGACCCAGCTGAAGAACATGTGTCCATGGGGGAAACCCGGGAAACTGAGTCTCCCCACACAATAGCAGAGATTCTCATCTTGCATCCTCTCCTGAGCTAATGACAAAGGTGGATGTCCCGGGTGGGCCTGTGGAATGGGAGAGGGGAGGAAGTCTATTGTCATGCAGAGGGACATGGAAAGACTTGTCTGAAGCTTATCCCCTGCACTGGGGTCAGGTCGGGAAGGGACGGCACAGAGGTGAGCAGGAACCAACCGGCCTCTCTGTGGTGGGGCTGGCCCCGGGGCAGGCGTGGGGGTGATGGCTGGAAGTGGGATGGCGCGTGAGTTGGCACCAGCCAGCGGTGGAGGCAGAGACTCAGAGGTCAGGGATCTCTCTCTCTGTCTCTGTCTCTCTCTCTCTCCCTCAGGGAGCTGAGCAGAGTAAGGTGGCGCCCCCTGCCCACCTCGCCTACCTCTCCATGGGCCCTTCTTTCTCTGGCCGCTCCGGGAGCCCTGAGGGCTTGGGTTCAACCCCCCACACACCGCACAGGCCAAGGGCGCATGCGCGACCGCCGGGCCCTAGGGCTGGCCTCGGGGGGGGGGGGTCATCAGTGAAGGCCCCGCCCTCCCTCCAGACTCTGACCCAGCTGCAGCTCTTCCATCGCCGCCCTTCTGGACTTGGCTTCAGCTGTCTCCCTCCCCTCCCCCACTCCCACTCAGCTTGCAGGCCGCTTCCCTGCCTTGAAAGCATGGCTCTGGCCCTGAGGGCCACAGACCTACTGGGCTTCAAGCTCAAGGCTCTGCCTGGGCCTGCTGCTTCGGCCAAGGGCTCATTTTTTCCTGGAAAGACAAAGCCATGGCCTCACCCCACGCCTGCACTTTGCCACGGCAGGCAGCCCAGGTGTAGGAAAGGCTCTGTGGAGTCAGAAGTGCCGAGACAGGCAGATGGCACCGCAGGCTTTGGGGGCCAGGGCGCAAGTGGGCTAGCCCCTCCTCCCGGGAGTCGGGGAGGCCCGGCCTTCCTAGTGCCCAGGCCACGGCTCCGGGGAGAAACCCGCCATGGAGGGCACGCGGGAGGCCCTCTGCCTGAGGTGGCAGGTGTCACGCCAGGGCCACTGCAAGCCTGGCTCGGCTTGCCTGCTTTCTCCAAAGGAGGCTGGCCGACCAGCCGAACCTGGCACCTGGGCCAGGCCCCTTCCAAGGGGACGAGTTCCAGAGGATAGAGCCCTGGGGGCGGCTGCCAAGTCTCCTGGGGCGTGTGCTGGGCCCCCGTCAGAGGAGGAAGCAGCCTGGTAAACGGTGTGCCAGGCCTGAGATCTGGAGGCCTCCCACAGCCGGGTCCCTGTCCTGCCCAGGCCCCCCGAGGGAGGACGATGGTAGGGCAGTGGCGAGCGGGGTGGGGCTGGCGCCGAGCCTGCCCTTGGATGCCCCGGGGAAGGGCGCCGGGGGATGGGCTGCCCCTGGCCGGGTCTGAGGGACCGACCCAGCTCGGGGCTGTCGGGGACAGAGAGAGAACCCCCCTCCGCCCTTTCCCTTCAGGTTCTTAGGGCTGGCCAAATCCTTCCCAAGACAGCTTGTCTGGAGAAAATCAGACCCAGCTGAAGAACATGTGTCCATGGGGGAAACCCGGGAAACTGAGTCTCCCCACACAATAGCAGAGATTCTCATCTTGCATCCTCTCCTGAGCTAATGACAAAGGTGGATGTCCCGGGTGGGCCTGTGGAATGGGAGAGGGGAGGAAGTCTATTGTCATGCAGAGGGACATGGAAAGACTTGTCTGAAGCTTATCCCCTGCACTGGGGTCAGGTCGGGAAGGGACGGCACAGAGGTGAGCAGGAACCAACCGGCCTCTCTGTGGTGGGGCTGGCCCCGGGGCAGGCATGGGGGGTGATGGCTGGAAGTGGGATGGCACGTGAGTTGGCACCAGCCAGCGGTGGAGGCAGAGACTCAGAGGTCAGGGATCTCTCTCTCTGTCTCTGTCTCTCCCTCTCTCCCTCAGGGAGCTGAGCAGAGTAAGGTGGCGCCCCCTGCCCACCTCGCCTACCTCTCCATGGGCCCTTCTTTCTCTGGCCGCTCCGGGAGCCCTGCGGGCTTGGGTTCAACCCCCCACACACCGCACAGGCCAAGGGCGCATGCGCGACCGCCGGGGCCTAGGGCTGGCCTCGGGGGGGGGGGGTCCTCAGTGAAGGCCCCGCCCTCCCTCCAGGCTCTGACCCAGCTGCAGCTCTTCCATCGCCGCCCTTCTGGACTCGGCTTCAGCTGTCTCCCTCCCCTCCCCCACTCCCACTCAGCTTGCAGGCCGCTTCCCTGCCTTGAAAGCATTGCTCTGGCCCTGAGGGCCACAGACCTACTGGGCTTCAAGCTCAAGGCTCTGCCTGGGACTGCTGCTTCGGCCAGGGGCTCATTTTTTCCTGGAAAGACAAAGCCATGGCCTCACCCCACGCCTGCACTTTGCCACGGCAGGCAGCCCAGATGTAGGAAAGGCTCTGTGGAGTCAGAAGTGCCGAGACAGGCAGATGGCACCAGAGGGTTTGGGGGCCAGGGCGCAAGTGGGCCAGCCCCTCCTCCCGGGAGTCGGGGAGGCCCGGCCTTCCTAGTGCCCAGGCCACGGCTCCGGGGAGAAACCCGCCATGGAGGGCACGCGGGAGGCCCTCTGCCTGAGGTGGCAGGTGTCACGCCAGGGCCACTGCAAGCCTGGCTCGGCTTGCCTGCTTTCTCCAAAGGAGGCTGGCCGACCAGCCGAACCTGGCACCTGGGCCAGGCCCCTTCCAAGGGGACGAGTTCCAGAGGCTAGAGCCCTGGGGGCGGCTGCCAAGTCTCCTGGGGCGTGTGCTGGGCCCCCGTCAGAGGAGGAAGCAGCCTGGTAAACGGTGTGCCAGGCCTGAGATCTGGAGGCCTCCCACAGCCGGGTCCCTGTCCTGCCCAGGCCCCCCGAGGGAGGACGATGGTCGGGCAGTGGCGAGCGGGGTGGGGCTGGCGCCGAGCCTGCCCTTGGATGCCCCGGGGAAGGGCGCCGGGGGATGGGCTGCCCCTGGCCGGGTCTGAGGGACCGACCCAGCTCGGGGCTGTCGGGGGCAGAGAGAGAACCCCCCTCCGCCCTTTCCCTTCAGGTTCTTAGGGCTGGCCAAATCCTTCCCAAGACAGCTTGTCTGGAGAAAATCAGACCCAGCTGAAGAACATGTGTCCATGGGGGAAACCCGGGAAACTGAGTCTCCCCACACAATAGCAGAGATTCTCATCTTGCATCCTCTCCTGAGCTAATGACAAAGGTGGATGTCCCGGGTGGGCCTGTGGAATGGGAGAGGGGAGGAAGTCTATTGTCATGCAGAGGGACATGGAAAGACTTGTCTGAAGCTTATCCCCTGCACTGGGGTCAGGTCGGGAAGGGACGGCACAGAGGTGAGCAGGAACCAACCGGCCTCTCTGTGGTGGGGCTGGCCCCGGGGCAGGCGTGGGGGTGATGGCTGGAAGTGGGATGGCGCGTGAGTTGGCACCAGCCAGCGGTGGAGGCAGAGACTCAGAGGTCAGGGATCTCTCTCTCTGTCTCTGTCTCTCTCTCTCTCCCTCAGGGAGCTGAGCAGAGTAAGGTGGCGCCCCCTGCCCACCTCGCCTACCTCTCCATGGGCCCTTCTTTCTCTGGCCGCTCCGGGAGCCCTGAGGGCTTGGGTTCAACCCCCCACACACCGCACAGGCCAAGGGCGCATGCGCGACCGCCGGGCCCTAGGGCTGGCCTGGGGGGGGGGTCATCAGTGAAGGCCCCGCCCTCCCTCCAGGCTCTGACCCAGCTGCAGCTCTTCCATCGCCGCCCTTCTGGACTTGGCTTCAGCTGTCTCCCTCCCCTCCCCCACTCCCACTCAGCTTGCAGGCCGCTTCCCTGCCTTGAAAGCATGGCTCTGGCCCTGAGGGCCACAGACCTACTGGGCTTCAAGCTCAAGGCTCTGCCTGGGCCTGCTGCTTCGGCCAGGGGCTCATTTTTTCCTGGAAAGACAAAGCCATGGCCTCACCCCACGCCTGCACTTTGCCACGGCAGGCAGCCCAGGTGTAGGAAAGGCTCTGTGGAGTCAGAAGTGCCGAGACAGGCAGATGGCACCGCAGGCTTTGGGGGCCAGGGCGCAAGTGGGCTAGCCCCTCCTCCCGGGAGTCGGGGAGGCCCGGCCTTCCTAGTGCCCAGGCCACGGCTCCGGGGAGAAACCCGCCATGGAGGGCACGCGGGAGGCCCTCTGCCTGAGGTGGCAGGTGTCACGCCAGGGCCACTGCAAGCCTGGCTCGGCTTGCCTGCTTTCTCCAAAGGAGGCTGGCCGACCAGCCGAACCTGGCACCTGGGCCAGGCCCCTTCCAAGGGGACGAGTTCCAGAGGCTAGAGCCCTGGGGGCGGCTGCCAAGTCTCCTGGGGCGTGTGCTGGGCCCCCGTCAGAGGAGGAAGCAGCCTGGTAAACGGTGTGCCAGGCCTGAGATCTGGAGGCCTCCCACAGCCGGGTCCCTGTCCTGCCCAGGCCCCCCGAGGGAGGACGATGGTAGGGCAGTGGCGAGCGGGGTGGGGCTGGCGCCGAGCCTGCCCTTGGATGCCCCGGGGAAGGGCGCCGGGGGATGGGCTGCCCCTGGCCGGGTCTGAGGGACCGACCCAGCTCGGGGCTGTCGGGGGCAGAGAGAGAACCCCCCTCCGCCCTTTCCCTTCAGGTTCTTAGGGCTGGCCAAATCCTTCCCAAGACAGCTTGTCTGGAGAAAATCAGACCCAGCTGAAGAACATGTGTCCATGGGGGAAACCCGGGAAACTGAGTCTCCCCACACAATAGCAGAGATTCTCATCTTGCATCCTCTCCTGAGCTAATGACAAAGGTGGATGTCCCGGGTGGGCCTGTGGAATGGGAGAGGGGAGGAAGTCTATTGTCATGCAGAGGGACATGGAAAGACTTGTCTGAAGCTTATCCCCTGCACTGGGGTCAGGTCGGGAAGGGACGGCACAGAGGTGAGCAGGAACCAACCGGCCTCTCTGTGGTGGGGCTGGCCCCGGGGCAGGCATGGGGGTGATGGCTGGAAGTGGGATGGCACGTGAGTTGGCACCAGCCAGCGGTGGAGGCAGAGACTCAGAGGTCAGGGATCTCTCTCTCTGTCTCTGTCTCTCTCTCTCTCCCTCAGGGAGCTGAGCAGAGTAAGGTGGCGCCCCCTGCCCACCTCGCCTACCTCTCCATGGGCCCTTCTTTCTCTGGCCGCTCCGGGAGCCCTGCGGGCTTGGGTTCAACCCCCCACACACCGCACAGGCCAAGGGCGCATGCGCGACCGCCGGGGCCTAGGGCTGGCCTCGGGGGGGGGGGTCCTCAGTGAAGGCCCCGCCCTCCCTCCAGGCTCTGACCCAGCTGCAGCTCTTCCATCGCCGCCCTTCTGGACTCGGCTTCAGCTGTCTCCCTCCCCTCCCCCACTCCCACTCAGCTTGCAGGCCGCTTCCCTGCCTTGAAAGCATTGCTCTGGCCCTGAGGGCCACAGACCTACTGGGCTTCAAGCTCAAGGCTCTGCCTGGGCCTGCTGCTTCGGCCAGGGGCTCATTTTTTCCTGGAAAGACAAAGCCATGGCCTCACCCCACGCCTGCACTTTGCCACGGCAGGCAGCCCAGATGTAGGAAAGGCTCTGTGGAGTCAGAAGTGCCGAGACAGGCAGATGGCACCAGAGGGTTTGGGGGCCAGGGCGCAAGTGGGCCAGCCCCTCCTCCCGGGAGTCGGGGAGGCCCGGCCTTCCTAGTGCCCAGGCCACGGCTCCGGGGAGAAACCCGCCATGGAGGGCACGCGGGAGGCCCTCTGCCTGAGGTGGCAGGTGTCACGCCAGGGCCACTGCAAGCCTGGCTCGGCTTGCCTGCTTTCTCCAAAGGAGGCTGGCCGACCAGCCGAACCTGGCACCTGGGCCAGGCCCCTTCCAAGGGGACGAGTTCCAGAGGCTAGAGCCCTGGGGGCGGCTGCCAAGTCTCCTGGGGCGTGTGCTGGGCCCCCGTCAGAGGAGGAAGCAGCCTGGTAAACGGTGTGCCAGGCCTGAGATCTGGAGGCCTCCCACAGCCGGGTCCCTGTCCTGCCCAGGCCCCCCGAGGGAGGACGATGGTCGGGCAGTGGCGAGCGGGGTGGGGCTGGCGCCGAGCCTGCCCTTGGATGCCCCGGGGAAGGGCGCCGGGGGATGGGCTGCCCCTGGCCGGGTCTGAGGGACCGACCCAGCTCGGGGCTGTCGGGGGCAGAGAGAGAACCCCCCTCCGCCCTTTCCCTTCAGGTTCTTAGGGCTGGCCAAATCCTTCCCAAGACAGCTTGTCTGGAGAAAATCAGACCCAGCTGAAGAACATGTGTCCATGGGGGAAACCCGGGAAACTGAGTCTCCCCACACAATAGCAGAGATTCTCATCTTGCATCCTCTCCTGAGCTAATGACAAAGGTGGATGTCCCGGGTGGGCCTGTGGAATGGGAGAGGGGAGGAAGTCTATTGTCATGCAGAGGGACATGGAAAGACTTGTCTGAAGCTTATCCCCTGCACTGGGGTCAGGTCGGGAAGGGACGGCACAGAGGTGAGCAGGAACCAACCGGCCTCTCTGTGGTGGGGCTGGCCCCGGGGCAGGCGTGGGGGTGATGGCTGGAAGTGGGATGGCGCGTGAGTTGGCACCAGCCAGCGGTGGAGGCAGAGACTCAGAGGTCAGGGATCTCTCTCTCTGTCTCTGTCTCTCTCTCTCTCCCTCAGGGAGCTGAGCAGAGTAAGGTGGCGCCCCCTGCCCACCTCGCCTACCTCTCCATGGGCCCTTCTTTCTCTGGCCGCTCCGGGAGCCCTGAGGGCTTGGGTTCAACCCCCCACACACCGCACAGGCCAATGGCGCATGCGCGACCGCCGGGCCCTAGGGCTGGCCTGGGGGGGGGGGTCATCAGTGAAGGCCCCGCCCTCCCTCCAGGCTCTGACCCAGCTGCAGCTCTTCCATCGCCGCCCTTCTGGACTTGGCTTCAGCTGTCTCCCTCCCCTCCCCCACTCCCACTCAGCTTGCAGGCCGCTTCCCTGCCTTGAAAGCATGGCTCTGGCCCTGAGGGCCACAGACCTACTGGGCTTCAAGCTCAAGGCTCTGCCTGGGCCTGCTGCTTCGGCCAGGGGCTCATTTTTTCCTGGAAAGACAAAGCCATGGCCTCACCCCACGCCTGCACTTTGCCACGGCAGGCAGCCCAGGTGTAGGAAAGGCTCTGTGGTCAGAAGTGCCGAGACAGGCAGATGGCACCGCAGGCTTTGGGGGCCAGGGCGCAAGTGGGCTAGCCCCTCCTCCCGGGAGTCGGGGAGGCCCGGCCTTCCTAGTGCCCAGGCCACGGCTCCGGGGAGAAAGCCGCCATGGAGGGCACGCGGGAGGCCCTCTGCCTGAGGTGGCAGGTGTCACGCCAGGGCCACTGCAAGCCTGGCTCGGCTTGCCTGCTTTCTCCAAAGGAGGCTGGCCGACCAGCCGAACCTGGCACCTGGGCCAGGCCCCTTCCAAGGGGACGAGTTCCAGAGGCTAGAGCCCTGGGGGCGGCTGCCAAGTCTCCTGGGGCGTGTGCTGGGCCCCCGTCAGAGGAGGAAGCAGCCTGGTAAACGGTGTGCCAGGCCTGAGATCTGGAGGCCTCCCACAGCCGGGTCCCTGTCCTGCCCAGGCCCCCCGAGGGAGGACGATGGTCGGGCAGTGGCGAGCGGGGTGGGGCTGGCGCCGAGCCTGCCCTTGGATGCCCCGGGGAAGGGCGCCGGGGGATGGGCTGCCCCTGGCCGGGTCTGAGGAACCGACCCAGCTCGGGGCTGTCGGGGGCAGAGAGAGAACCCCCCTCCGCCCTTTCCCTTCAGGTTCTTAGGGCTGGCCAAATCCTTCCCAAGACAGCTTGTCTGGAGAAAATCAGACCCAGCTGAAGAACATGTGTCCATGGGGGAAACCCGGGAAACTGAGTCTCCCCACACAATAGCAGAGATTCTCATCTTGCATCCTCTCCTGAGCTAATGACAAAGGTGGATGTCCCGGGTGGGCCTGTGGAATGGGAGAGGGGAGGAAGTCTATTGTCATGCAGAGGGACATGGAAAGACTTGTCTGAAGCTTATCCCCTGCACTGGGGTCAGGTCGGGAAGGGACGGCACAGAGGTGAGCAGGAACCAACCGGCCTCTCTGTGGTGGGGCTGGCCCCGGGGCAGGCGTGGGGGTGATGGCTGGAAGTGGGATGGCGCGTGAGTTGGCACCAGCCAGCGGTGGAGGCAGAGACTCAGAGGTCAGGGATCTCTCTCTCTGTCTCTGTCTCTCTCTCTCTCCCTCAGGGAGCTGAGCAGAGTAAGGTGGCGCCCCCTGCCCACCTCGCCTACCTCTCCATGGGCCCTTCTTTCTCTGGCCGCTCCGGGAGCCCTGCGGGCTTGGGTTCAACCCCCCACACACCGCACAGGCCAAGGGCGCATGCGCGACCGCCGGGGCCTAGGGCTGGCCTGGGGGGGGGGTCCTCAGTGAAGGCCCCGCCCTCCCTCCAGGCTCTGACCCAGCTGCAGCTCTTCCATCGCCGCCCTTCTGGACTCGGCTTCAGCTGTCTCCCTCCCCTCCCCCACTCCCACTCAGCTTGCAGGCCGCTTCCCTGCCTTGAAAGCATGGCTCTGGCCCTGAGGGCCACAGACCTACTGGGCTTCAAGCTCAAGGCTCTGCCTGGGCCTGCTGCTTCGGCCAGGGGCTCATTTTTTCCTGGAAAGACAAAGCCATGGCCTCACCCCACGCCTGCACTTTGCCACGGCAGGCAGCCCAGGTGTAGGAAAGGCTCTGTGGAGTCAGAAGTGCCGAGACAGGCAGATGGCACCGCAGGCTTTGGGGGCCAGGGCGCAAGTGGGCTAGCCCCTCCTCCCGGGAGTCGGGGAGGCCCGGCCTTCCTAGTGCCCAGGCCACGGCTCCGGGGAGAAACCCGCCATGGAGGGCACGCGGGAGGCCCTCTGCCTGAGGTGGCAGGTGTCACGCCAGGGCCACTGCAAGCCTGGCTCGGCTTGCCTGCTTTCTCCAAAGGAGGCTGGCCGACCAGCCGAACCTGGCACCTGGGCCAGGCCCCTTCCAAGGGGACGAGTTCCAGAGGCTAGAGCCCTGGGGGCGGCTGCCAAGTCTCCTGGGGCGTGTGCTGGGCCCCCGTCAGAGGAGGAAGCAGCCTGGTAAACGGTGTGCCAGGCCTGAGATCTGGAGGCCTCCCACAGCCGGGTCCCTGTCCTGCCCAGGCCCCCCGAGGGAGGACGATGGTCGGGCAGTGGCGAGCGGGGTGGGGCTGGCGCCGAGCCTGCCCTTGGATGCCCCGGGGAAGGGCGCCGGGGGATGGGCTGCCCCTGGCCGGGTCTGAGGGACCGACCCAGCTCGGGGCTGTCGGGGGCAGAGAGAGAACCCCCCTCCGCCCTTTCCCTTCAGGTTCTTAGGGCTGGCCAAATCCTTCCCAAGACAGCTTGTCTGGAGAAAATCAGACCCAGCTGAAGAACATGTGTCCATGGGGGAAACCCGGGAAACTGAGTCTCCCCACACAATAGCAGAGATTCTCATCTTGCATCCTCTCCTGAGCTAATGACAAAGGTGGATGTCCCGGGTGGGCCTGTGGAATGGGAGAGGGGAGGAAGTCTATTGTCATGCAGAGGGACATGGAAAGACTTGTCTGAAGCTTATCCCCTGCACTGGGGTCAGGTCGGGAAGGGACGGCACAGAGGTGAGCAGGAACCAACCGGCCTCTCTGTGGTGGGGCTGGCCCCGGGGCAGGCGTGGGGGTGATGGCTGGAAGTGGGATGGCGCGTGAGTTGGCACCAGC
Organism: Diceros bicornis minor; assembly: GCF_020826845.1. Taxonomy (NCBI): domain Eukaryota; kingdom Metazoa; phylum Chordata; class Mammalia; order Perissodactyla; family Rhinocerotidae; genus Diceros; species Diceros bicornis. Next base: position 40,573 of record NW_026691568.1, read on the forward strand.
CAGCGGTGGAGGCAGAGACTCAGAGGTCAGGGATCTCTCTCTCTGTCTCTGTCTCTCTCTCTCTCCCTCAGGGAGCTGAGCAGAGTAAGGTGGCGCCCCCTGCCCACCTCGCCTACCTCTCCATGGGCCCTTCTTTCTCTGGCCGCTCCGGGAGCCCTGCGGGCTTGGGTTCAACCCCCCACACACCGCACAGGCCAAGGGCGCATGCGCGACCGCCGGGGCCTAGGGCTGGCCTGGGGGGGGGGTCCTCAGTGAAGGCCCCGCCCTCCCTCCAGGCTCTGACCCAGCTGCAGCTCTTCCATCGCCGCCCTTCTGGACTCGGCTTCAGCTGTCTCCCTCCCCTCCCCCACTCCCACTCAGCTTGCAGGCCGCTTCCCTGCCTTGAAAGCATGGCTCTGGCCCTGAGGGCCACAGACCTACTGGGCTTCAAGCTCAAGGCTCTGCCTGGGCCTGCTGCTTCGGCCAGGGGCTCATTTTTTCCTGGAAAGACAAAGCCATGGCCTCACCCCACGCCTGCACTTTGCCACGGCAGGCAGCCCAGGTGTAGGAAAGGCTCTGTGGAGTCAGAAGTGCCGAGACAGGCAGATGGCACCGCAGGCTTTGGGGGCCAGGGCGCAAGTGGGCTAGCCCCTCCTCCCGGGAGTCGGGGAGGCCCGGCCTTCCTAGTGCCCAGGCCACGGCTCCGGGGAGAAACCTGCCATGGAGGGCACGCGGGAAGCCCTCTGCCTGAGGTGGCAGGTGTCACGCCAGGGCCACTGCAAGCCTGGCTCGGCTTGCCTGCTTTCTCCAAAGGAGGCTGGCCACCAGCCGAACCTGGCACCTGGGCCAGGCCCCTTCCAAGGGGACGAGTTCCAGAGGCTAGAGCCCTGGGGGCGGCTGCCAAGTCTCCTGGGGCGTGTGCTGGGCCCCCGTCAGAGGAGGAAGCAGCCTGGTAAACGGTGTGCCAGGCCTGAGATCTGGAGGCCTCCCACAGCCGGGTCCCTGTCCTGCCCAGGCCCCCCGAGGGAGGACGATGGTCGGGCAGTGGCGAGCGGGGTGGGGCTGGCGCCGAGCCTGCCCTTGGATGCCCCGGGGAAGGGCGCCGGGGGATGGGCTGCCCCTGGCCGGGTCTGAGGGACCGACCCAGCTCGGGGCTGTCGGGGACAGAGAGAGAACACCCTTCCGCCCTTTCCCTTCAGGTTCTTAGGGCTGGCCAAATCCTTCCCAAGACAGCTTGTCTGGAGAAAATCAGACCCAGCTGAAGAACATGTGTCCATGGGGGAAACCCGGGAAACTGAGTCTCCCCACACAATAGCAGAGATTCTCATCTTGCATCCTCTCCTGAGCTAATGACAAAGGTAGATGTCCCGGGTGGGCCTGTGGAATGGGAGAGGGGAGGAAGTCTATTGTCATGCAGAGGGACATGGAAAGACTTGTCTGAAGCTTATCCCCTGCACTGGGGTCAGGTCGGGAAGGGACGGCACAGAGGTGAGCAGGAACCAACCGGCCTCTCTGTGGTGGGGCTGGCCCCGGGGCAGGCGTGGGGGTGATGGCTGGAAGTGGGATGGCGCGTGAGTTGGCACCAGCCAGCGGTGGAGGCAGAGACTCAGAGGTCAGGGATCTCTCTCTCTGTCTCTGTCTCTCTCTCTCTCCCTCAGGGAGCTGAGCAGAGTAAGGTGGCGCCCCCTGCCCACCTCGCCTACCTCTCCATGGGCCCTTCTTTCTCTGGCCGCTCCGGGAGCCCTGCGGGCTTGGGTTCAACCCCCCACACACCGCACAGGCCAAGGGCGCATGCGCGACCGCCGGGGCCTAGGGCTGGCCTGGGGGGGGGTCCTCAGTGAAGGCCCCGCCCTCCCTCCAGGCTCTGACCCAGCTGCAGCTCTTCCATCGCCGCCCTTCTGGACTCGGCTTCAGCTGTCTCCCTCCCCTCCCCCACTCCCACTCAGCTTGCAGGCCGCTTCCCTGCCTTGAAAGCATGGCTCTGGCCCTGAGGGCCACAGACCTACTGGGCTTCAAGCTCAAGGCTCTGCCTGGGCATGCTGCTTCGGCCAGGGGCTCATTTTTTCCTGGAAAGACAAAGCCATGGCCTCACCCCACGCCTGCACTTTGCCACGGCAGGCAGCCCAGGTGTAGGAAAGGCTCTGTGGAGTCAGAAGTGCCGAGACAGGCAGATGGCACCGCAGGCTTTGGGGGCCAGGGCGCAAGTGGGCTAGCCCCTCCTCCCGGGAGTCGGGGAGGCCCGGCCTTCCTAGTGCCCAGGCCACGGCTCCGGGGAGAAACCCGCCATGGAGGGCACGCGGGAAGCCCTCTGCCTGAGGTGGCAGGTGTCACGCCAGGGCCACTGCAAGCCTGGCTCGGCTTGCCTGCTTTCTCCAAAGGAGGCTGGCCGACCAGCCGAACCTGGCACCTGGGCCAGGCCCCTTCCAAGGGGACGAGTTCCAGAGGCTAGAGCCCTGGGGGCGGCTGCCAAGTCTCCTGGGGCGTGTGCTGGGCCCCCGTCAGAGGAGGAAGCAGCCTGGTAAACGGTGTGCCAGGCCTGAGATCTGGAGGCCTCCCACAGCCGGGTCCCTGTCCTGCCCAGGCCCCCCGAGGGAGGACGATGGTCGGGCAGTGGTGAGCGGGGTGGGGCTGGCGCCGAGCCTGCCCTTGGATGCCCCGGGGAAGGGCGCCGGGGGATGGGCTGCCCCTGGCCGGGTCTGAGGGACCGACCCAGCTCGGGGCTGTCGGGGACAGAGAGAGAACACCCTTCCGCCCTTTCCCTTCAGGTTCTTAGGGCTGGCCAAATCCTTCCCAAGACAGCTTGTCTGGAGAAAATCAGACCCAGCTGAAGAACATGTGTCCATGGGGGAAACCCGGGAAACTGAGTCTCCCCACACAATAGCAGAGATTCTCATATTGCATCCTCTCCTGAGCTAATGACAAAGGTAGATGTCCCGGGTGGGCCTGTGGAATGGGAGAGGGGAGGAAGTCTATTGTCATGCAGAGGGACATGGAAAGACTTGTCTGAAGCTTATCCCCTGCACTGGGGTCAGGTCGGGAAGGGACGGAACAGAGGTGAGCAGGAACCAACCGGCCTCTCTGTGGTGGGGCTGGCCCCGGGGCAGGCGTGGGGGTGATGGCTGGAAGTGGGATGGCGCGTGAGTTGGCACCAGCCAGCGGTGGAGGCAGAGACTCAGAGGTCAGGGATCTCTCTCTCTGTCTCTGTCTCTCTCTCTCTCCCTCAGGGAGCTGAGCAGAGTAAGGTGGCGCCCCCTGCCCACCTCGCCTACCTCTCCATGGGCCCTTCTTTCTCTGGCCGCTCCGGGAGCCCTGCGGGCTTGGGTTCAACCCCCCACACACCGCACAGGCCAAGGGCGCATGCGCGACCGCCGGGGCCTAGGGCTGGCCTGGGGGGGGGTCCTCAGTGAAGGCCCCGCCCTCCCTCCAGGCTCTGACCCAGCTGCAGCTCTTCCATCGCCGCCCTTCTGGACTCGGCTTCAGCTGTCTCCCTCCCCTCCCCCACTCCCACTCAGCTTGCAGGCCGCTTCCCTGCCTTGAAAGCATGGCTCTGGCCCTGAGGGCCACAGACCTACTGGGCTTCAAGCTCAAGGCTCTGCCTGGGCCTGCTGCTTCGGCCAGGGGCTCATTTTTTCCTGGAAAGACAAAGCCATGGCCTCACCCCACGCCTGCACTTTGCCACGGCAGGCAGCCCAGGTGTAGGAAAGGCTCTGTGGAGTCAGAAGTGCCGAGACAGGCAGATGGCACCGCAGGCTTTGGGGGCCAGGGCGCAAGTGGGCTAGCCCCTCCTCCCGGGAGTCGGGGAGGCCCGGCCTTCCTAGTGCCCAGGCCACGGCTCCGGGGAGAAACCCGCCATGGAGGGCACGCGGGAAGCCCTCTGCCTGAGGTGGCAGGTGTCACGCCAGGGCCACTGCAAGCCTGGCTCGGCTTGCCTGCTTTCTCCAAAGGAGGCTGGCCGACCAGCCGAACCTGGCACCTGGGCCAGGCCCCTTCCAAGGGGACGAGTTCCAGAGGATAGAGCCCTGGGGGCGGCTGCCAAGTCTCCTGGGGCGTGTGCTGGGCCCCCGTCAGAGGAGGAAGCAGCCTGGTAAACGGTGTGCCAGGCCTGAGATCTGGAGGCCTCCCACAGCCGGGTCCCTGTCCTGCCCAGGCCCCCCGAGGGAGGACGATGGTCGGGCAGTGGCGAGCGGGGTGGGGCTGGCGCCGAGCCTGCCCTTGGATGCCCCGGGGAAGGGCGCCGGGGGATGGGCTGCCCCTGGCCGGGTCTGAGGAACCGACCCAGCTCGGGGCTGTCGGGGGCAGAGAGAGAACCCCCCTCCGCCCTTTCCCTTCAGGTTCTTAGGGCTGGCCAAATCCTTCCCAAGACAGCTTGTCTGGAGAAAATCAGACCCAGCTGAAGAACATGTGTCCATGGGGGAAACCCGGGAAACTGAGTCTCCCCACACAATAGCAGAGATTCTCATCTTGCATCCTCTCCTGAGCTAATGACAAAGGTGGATGTCCCGGGTGGGCCTGTGGAATGGGAGAGGGGAGGAAGTCTATTGTCATGCAGAGGGACATGGAAAGACTTGTCTGAAGCTTATCCCCTGCACTGGGGTCAGGTCGGGAAGGGACGGCACAGAGGTGAGCAGGAACCAACCGGCCTCTCTGTGGTGGGGCTGGCCCCGGGGCAGGCGTGCGGGTGATGGCTGGAAGTGGGATGGCGCGTGAGTTGGCACCAGCCAGCGGTGGAGGCAGAGACTCAGAGGTCAGGGATCTCTCTCTCTGTCTCTGTCTCTCTCTCTCTCCCTCAGGGAGCTGAGCAGAGTAAGGTGGCGCCCCCTGCCCACCTCGCCTACCTCTCCATGGGCCCTTCTTTCTCTGGCCGCTCCGGGAGCCCTGCGGGCTTGGGTTCAACCCCCCACACACCGCACAGGCCAAGGGCGCATGCGCGACCGCCGGGGCCTAGGGCTGGCCTGGGGGGGGGTCCTCAGTGAAGGCCCCGCCCTCCCTCCAGGCTCTGACCCAGCTGCAGCTCTTCCATCGCCGCCCTTCTGGACTCGGCTTCAGCTGTCTCCCTCCCCTCCCCCACTCCCACTCAGCTTGCAGGCCGCTTCCCTGCCTTGAAAGCATGGCTCTGGCCCTGAGGGCCACAGACCTACTGGGCTTCAAGCTCAAGGCTCTGCCTGGGCCTGCTGCTTCGGCCAGGGGCTCATTTTTTCCTGGAAAGACAAAGCCATGGCCTCACCCCACGCCTGCACTTTGCCACGGCAGGCAGCCCAGGTGTAGGAAAGGCTCTGTGGAGTCAGAAGTGCCGAGACAGGCAGATGGCACCGCAGGCTTTGGGGGCCAGGGCGCAAGTGGGCTAGCCCCTCCTCCCGGGAGTCGGGGAGGCCCGGCCTTCCTAGTGCCCAGGCCACGGCTCCGGGGAGAAACCCGCCATGGAGGGCACGCGGGAGGCCCTCTGCCTGAGGTGGCAGGTGTCACGCCAGGGCCACTGCAAGCCTGGCTCGGCTTGCCTGCTTTCTCCAAAGGAGGCTGGCCGACCAGCCGAACCTGGCACCTGGGCCAGGCCCCTTCCAAGGGGACGAGTTCCAGAGGCTAGAGCCCTGGGGGCGGCTGCCAAGTCTCCTGGGGCGTGTGCTGGGCCCCCGTCAGAGGAGGAAGCAGCCTGGTAAACGGTGTGCCAGGCCTGAGATCTGGAGGCCTCCCACAGCCGGGTCCCTGTCCTGCCCAGGCCCCCCGAGGGAGGATGATGGTCGGGCAGTGGCGAGCGGGGTGGGGCTGGCGCCGAGCCTGCCCTTGGATGCCCCGGGGAAGGGCGCCGGGGGATGGGCTGCCCCTGGCCGGGTCTGAGGGACCGACCCAGCTCGGGGCTGTCGGGGGCAGAGAGAGAACCCCCCTCCGCCCTTTCCCTTCAGGTTCTTAGGGCTGGCCAAATCCTTCCCAAGACAGCTTGTCTGGAGAAAATCAGACCCAGCTGAAGAACATGTGTCCATGGGGGAAACCCGGGAAACTGAGTCTCCCCACACAATAGCAGAGATTCTCATCTTGCATCCTCTCCTGAGCTAATGACAAAGGTGGATGTCCCGGGTGGGCCTGTGGAATGGGAGAGGGGAGGAAGTCTATTGTCATGCAGAGGGACATGGAAAGACTTGTCTGAAGCTTATCCCCTGCACTGGGGTCAGGTCGGGAAGGGACGGCACAGAGGTGAGCAGGAACCAACCGGCCTCTCTGTGGTGGGGCTGGCCCCGGGGCAGGCGTGGGGGTGATGGCTGGAAGTGGGATGGCGCGTGAGTTGGCACCAGCCAGCGGTGGAGGCAGAGACTCAGAGGTCAGGGATCTCTCTCTCTGTCTCTGTCTCTCTCTCTCTCCCTCAGGGAGCTGAGCAGAGTAAGGTGGCGCCCCCTGCCCACCTCGCCTACCTCTCCATGGGCCCTTCTTTCTCTGGCCGCTCCGGGAGCCCTGCGGGCTTGGGTTCAACCCCCCACACACCGCACAGGCCAAGGGCGCATGCGCGACCGCCGGGGCCTAGGGCTGGCCTGGGGGGGGGTCCTCAGTGAAGGCCCCGCCCTCCCTCCAGGCTCTGACCCAGCTGCAGCTCTTCCATCGCCGCCCTTCTGGACTCGGCTTCAGCTGTCTCCCTCCCCTCCCCCACTCCCACTCAGCTTGCAGGCCGCTTCCCTGCCTTGAAAGCATGGCTCTGGCCCTGAGGGCCACAGACCTACTGGGCTTCAAGCTCAAGGCTCTGCCTGGGCCTGCTGCTTCGGCCAGGGGCTCATTTTTTCCTGGAAAGACAAAGCCATGGCCTCACCCCACGCCTGCACTTTGCCACGGCAGGCAGCCCAGGTGTAGGAAAGGCTCTGTGGAGTCAGAAGTGCCGAGACAGGCAGATGGCACCGCAGGCTTTGGGGGCCAGGGCGCAAGTGGGCTAGCCCCTCCTCCCGGGAGTCGGGGAGGCCCGGCCTTCCTAGTGCCCAGGCCACGGCTCCGGGGAGAAACCCGCCATGGAGGGCACGCGGGAAGCCCTCTGCCTGAGGTGGCAGGTGTCACGCCAGGGCCACTGCAAGCCTGGCTCGGCTTGCCTGCTTTCTCCAAAGGAGGCTGGCCGACCAGCCGAACCTGGCACCTGGGCCAGGCCCCTTCCAAGGGGACGAGTTCCAGAGGATAGAGCCCTGGGGGCGGCTGCCAAGTCTCCTGGGGCGTGTGCTGGGCCCCCGTCAGAGGAGGAAGCAGCCTGGTAAACGGTGTGCCAGGCCTGAGATCTGGAGGCCTCCCACAGCCGGGTCCCTGTCCTGCCCAGGCCCCCCGAGGGAGGACGATGGTCGGGCAGTGGCGAGCGGGGTGGGGCTGGCGCCGAGCCTGCCCTTGGATGCCCCGGGGAAGGGCGCCGGGGGATGGGCTGCCCCTGGCCGGGTCTGAGGAACCGACCCAGCTCGGGGCTGTCGGGGGCAGAGAGAGAACCCCCCTCCGCCCTTTCCCTTCAGGTTCTTAGGGCTGGCCAAATCCTTCCCAAGACAGCTTGTCTGGAGAAAATCAGACCCAGCTGAAGAACATGTGTCCATGGGGGAAACCCGGGAAACTGAGTCTCCCCACACAATAGCAGAGATTCTCATCTTGCATCCTCTCCTGAGCTAATGACAAAGGTGGATGTCCCGGGTGGGCCTGTGGAATGGGAGAGGGGAGGAAGTCTATTGTCATGCAGAGGGACATGGAAAGACTTGTCTGAAGCTTATCCCCTGCACTGGGGTCAGGTCGGGAAGGGACGGCACAGAGGTGAGCAGGAACCAACCGGCCTCTCTGTGGTGGGGCTGGCCCCGGGGCAGGCGTGCGGGTGATGGCTGGAAGTGGGATGGCGCGTGAGTTGGCACCAGCCAGCGGTGGAGGCAGAGACTCAGAGGTCAGGGATCTCTCTCTCTGTCTCTGTCTCTCTCTCTCTCCCTCAGGGAGCTGAGCAGAGTAAGGTGGCGCCCCCTGCCCACCTCGCCTACCTCTCCATGGGCCCTTCTTTCTCTGGCCGCTCCGGGAGCCCTGCGGGCTTGGGTTCAACCCCCCACACACCGCACAGGCCAAGGGCGCATGCGCGACCGCCGGGGCCTAGGGCTGGCCTGGGGGGGGGTCCTCAGTGAAGGCCCCGCCCTCCCTCCAGGCTCTGACCCAGCTGCAGCTCTTCCATCGCCGCCCTTCTGGACTCGGCTTCAGCTGTCTCCCTCCCCTCCCCCACTCCCACTCAGCTTGCAGGCCGCTTCCCTGCCTTGAAAGCATGGCTCTGGCCCTGAGGGCCACAGACCTACTGGGCTTCAAGCTCAAGGCTCTGCCTGGGCCTGCTGCTTCGGCCAGGGGCTCATTTTTTCCTGGAAAGACAAAGCCATGGCCTCACCCCACGCCTGCACTTTGCCACGGCAGGCAGCCCAGGTGTAGGAAAGGCTCTGTGGAGTCAGAAGTGCCGAGACAGGCAGATGGCACCGCAGGCTTTGGGGGCCAGGGCGCAAGTGGGCTAGCCCCTCCTCCCGGGAGTCGGGGAGGCCCGGCCTTCCTAGTGCCCAGGCCACGGCTCCGGGGAGAAACCCGCCATGGAGGGCACGCGGGAGGCCCTCTGCCTGAGGTGGCAGGTGTCACGCCAGGGCCACTGCAAGCCTGGCTCGGCTTGCCTGCTTTCTCCAAAGGAGGCTGGCCGACCAGCCGAACCTGGCACCTGGGCCAGGCCCCTTCCAAGGGGACGAGTTCCAGAGGCTAGAGCCCTGGGGGCGGCTGCCAAGTCTCCTGGGGCGTGTGCTGGGCCCCCGTCAGAGGAGGAAGCAGCCTGGTAAACGGTGTGCCAGGCCTGAGATCTGGAGGCCTCCCACAGCCGGGTCCCTGTCCTGCCCAGGCCCCCCGAGGGAGGATGATGGTCGGGCAGTGGCGAGCGGGGTGGGGCTGGCGCCGAGCCTGCCCTTGGATGCCCCGGGGAAGGGCGCCGGGGGATGGGCTGCCCCTGGCCGGGTCTGAGGGACCGACCCAGCTCGGGGCTGTCGGGGGCAGAGAGAGAACCCCCCTCCGCCCTTTCCCTTCAGGTTCTTAGGGCTGGCCAAATCCTTCCCAAGACAGCTTGTCTGGAGAAAATCAGACCCAGCTGAAGAACATGTGTCCATGGGGGAAACCCGGGAAACTGAGTCTCCCCACACAATAGCAGAGATTCTCATCTTGCATCCTCTCCTGAGCTAATGACAAAGGTGGATGTCCCGGGTGGGCCTGTGGAATGGGAGAGGGGAGGAAGTCTATTGTCATGCAGAGGGACATGGAAAGACTTGTCTGAAGCTTATCCCCTGCACTGGGGTCAGGTCGGGAAGGGACGGCACAGAGGTGAGCAGGAACCAACCGGCCTCTCTGTGGTGGGGCTGGCCCCGGGGCAGGCGTGGGGGTGATGGCTGGAAGTGGGATGGCACGTGAGTTGGCACCAGCCAGCGGTGGAGGCAGAGACTCAGAGGTCAGGGATCTCTCTCTCTGTCTCTGTCTCTCTCTCTCTCCCTCAGGGAGCTGAGCAGAGTAAGGTGGCGCCCCCTGCCCACCTCGCCTACCTCTCCATGGGCCCTTCTTTCTCTGGCCGCTCCGGGAGCCCTGCGGGCTTGGGTTCAACCCCCCACACACCGCACAGGCCAAGGGCGCATGCGCGACCGCCGGGGCCTAGGGCTGGCCTCGGGGGGGGGGGGGGGGGGGGGGTCCTCATTGAAGGCCCCGCCCTCCCTCCAGGCTCTGACCCAGCTGCAGCTCTTCCATCGCCGCCCTTCTGGACTCGGCTTCAGCTGTCTCCCTCCCCTCCCCCACTCCCACTCAGCTTGCAGGCCGCTTCCCTGCCTTGAAAGCATGGCTCTGGCCCTGAGGGCCACAGACCTACTGGGCTTCAAGCTCAAGGCTCTGCCTGGGCCTGCTGCTTCGGCCAGGGGCTCATTTTTTCCTGGAAAGACAAAGCCATGGCCTCACCCCACGCCTGCACTTTGCCACGGCAGGCAGCCCAGGTGTAGGAAAGGCTCTGTGGAGTCAGAAGTGCCGAGACAGGCAGATGGCACCGCAGGCTTTGGGGGCCAGGGCGCAAGTGGGCTAGCCCCTCCTCCCGGGAGTCGGGGAGGCCCGGCCTTCCTAGTGCCCAGGCCACGGCTCTGGGGAGAAAGCCGCCATGGAGGGCACGCGGGAGGCCCTCTGCCTGAGGTGGCAGGTGTCACGCCAGGGCCACTGCAAGCCTGGCTCGGCTTGCCTGCTTTCTCCAAAGGAGGCTGGCCGACCAGCCGAACCTGGCACCTGGGCCAGGCCCCTTCCAAGGGGACGAGTTCCAGAGGCTAGAGCCCTGGGGGCGGCTGCCAAGTCTCCTGGGGCGTGTGCTGGGCCCCCGTCAGAGGAGGAAGCAGCCTGGTAAACGGTGTGCCAGGCCTGAGATCTGGAGGCCTCCCACAGCCGGGTCCCTGTCCTGCCCAGGCCCCCCGAGGGAGGACGATGGTCGGGCAGTGGCGAGCGGGGTGGGGCTGGCGCCGAGCCTGCCCTTGGATGCCCCGGGGAAGGGCGCCGGGGGATGGGCTGCCCCTGGCCGGGTCTGAGGGACCAACCCAGCTCGGGGCTGTCGGGGACAGAGAGAGAACACCCTTCCGCCCTTTCCCTTCAGGTTCTTAGGGCTGGCCAAATCCTTCCCAAGACAGCTTGTCTGGAGAAAATCAGACCCAGCTGAAGAACATGTGTCCATGGGGGAAACCCGGGAAACTGAGTCTCCCCACACAATAGCAGAGATTCTCATCTTGCATCCTCTCCTGAGCTAATGACAAAGGTGGATGTCCCGGGTGGGCCTGTGGAATGGGAGAGGGGAGGAAGTCTATTGTCATGCAGAGGGACATGGAAAGACTTGTCTGAAGCTTATCCCCTGCACTGGGGTCAGGTCGGGAAGGGACGGCACAGAGGTGAGCAGGAACCAACCGGCCTCTCTGTGGTGGGGCTGGCCCCGGGGCAGGCGTGGGGGTGATGGCTGGAAGTGGGATGGCGCGTGAGTTGGCACCAGCCAGCGGTGGAGGCAGAGACTCAGAGGTCAGGGATCTCTCTCTCTGTCTCTGTCTCTCTCTCTCTCCCTCAGGGAGCTGAGCAGAGTAAGGTGGCGCCCCCTGCCCACCTCGCCTACCTCTCCATGGGCCCTTCTTTCTCTGGCCGCTCCGGGAGCCCTGCGGGCTTGGGTTCAACCCCCCACACACCGCACAGGCCAAGGGCGCATGCGCGACTGCCGGGGCCTAGGGCTGGCCTGGGGGGGGGGTCCTCAGTGAAGGCCCCGCCCTCCCTCCAGGCTCTGACCCAGCTGCAGCTCTTCCATCGCCGCCCTTCTGGACTCGGCTTCAGCTGTCTCCCTCCCCTCCCCCACTCCCACTCAGCTTGCAGGCCGCTTCCCTGCCTTGAAAGCATTGCTCTGGCCCTGAGGGCCACAGACCTACTGGGCTTCAAGCTCAAGGCTCTGCCTGGGCCTGCTGCTTCGGCCAGGGGCTCATTTTTTCCTGGAAAGACAAAGCCATGGCCTCACCCCACGCCTGCACTTTGCCACGGCAGGCAGCCCAGGTGTAGGAAAGGCTCTGTGGAGTCAGAAGTGCCGAGACAGGCAGATGGCACCGCAGGCTTTGGGGGCCAGGGCGCAAGTGGGCTAGCCCCTCCTCCCGGGAGTCGGGGAGGCCCGGCCTTCCTAGTGCCCAGGCCACGGCTCCGGGGAGAAACCCGCCATGGAGGGCACGCGGGAGGCCCTCTGCCTGAGGTGGCAGGTGTCACGCCAGGGCCACTGCAAGCCTGGCTCGGCTTGCCTGCTTTCTCCAAAGGAGGCTGGCCGACCAGCCGAACCTGGCACCTGGGCCAGGCCCCTTCCAAGGGGACGAGTTCCAGAGGCTAGAGCCCTGGGGGCGGCTGCCAAGTCTCCTGGGGCGTGTGCTGGGCCCCCGTCAGAGGAGGAAGCAGCCTGGTAAACGGTGTGCCAGGCCTGAGATCTGGAGGCCTCCCACAGCCGGGTCCCTGTCCTGCCCAGGCCCCCCGAGGGAGGACGATGGTCGGGCAGTGGCGAGCGGGGTGGGGCTGGCGCCGAGCCTGCCCTTGGATGCCCCGGGGAAGGGCGCCGGGGGATGGGCTGCCCCTGGCCGGGTCTGAGGGACCGACCCAGCTCGGGGCTGTCGGGGACAGAGAGAGAACACCCTTCCGCCCTTTCCCTTCAGGTTCTTAGGGCTGGCCAAATCCTTCCCAAGACAGCTTGTCTGGAGAAAATCAGACCCAGCTGAAGAACATGTGTCCATGGGGGAAACCCGGGAAACTGAGTCTCCCCACACAATAGCAGAGATTCTCATCTTGCATCCTCTCCTGAGCTAATGACAAAGGTAGATGTCCCGGGTGGGCCTGTGGAATGGGAGAGGGGAGGAAGTCTATTGTCATGCAGAGGGACATGGAAAGACTTGTCTGAAGCTTATCCCCTGCACTGGGGTCAGGTCGGGAAGGGACGGCACAGAGGTGAGCAGGAACCAACCGGCCTCTCTGTGGTGGGGCTGGCCCCGGGGCAGGCGTGGGGGTGATGGCTGGAAGTGGGATGGCGCGTGAGTTGGCACCAGCCAGCGGTGGAGGCAGAGACTCAGAGGTCAGGGATCTCTCTCTCTGTCTCTGTCTCTCTCTCTCTCCCTCAGGGAGCTGAGCAGAGTAAGGTGGCGCCCCCTGCCCACCTCGCCTACCTCTCCATGGGCCCTTCTTTCTCTGGCCGCTCCGGGAGCCCTGCGGGCTTGGGTTCAACCCCCCACACACCGCACAGGCCAAGGGCGCATGCGCGACCGCAGGGGCCTAGGGCTGGCCTCGGGGGGGGGGGGGGGGTCCTCAGTGAAGGCCCCGCCCTCCCTCCAGGCTCTGACCCAGCTGCAGCTCTTCCATCGCCGCCCTTCTGGACTCGGCTTCAGCTGTCTCCCTCCCCTCCCCCACTCCCACTCAGCTTGCAGGCCGCTTCCCTGCCTTGAAAGCATGGCTCTGGCCCTGAGGGCCACAGACCTACTGGGCTTCAAGCTCAAGGCTCTGCCTGGGCCTGCTGCTTCGGCCAGGGGCTCATTTTTTCCTGGAAAGACAAAGCCATGGCCTCACCCCACGCCTGCACTTTGCCACGGCAGGCAGCCCAGGTGTAGGAAAGGCTCTGTGGAGTCAGAAGTGCCGAGACAGGCAGATGGCACCGCAGGCTTTGGGGGCCAGGGCGCAAGTGGGCTAGCCCCTCCTCCCGGGAGTCGGGGAGGCCCGGCCTTCCTAGTGCCCAGGCCACGGCTCCGGGGAGAAACCCGCCATGGAGGGCACGCGGGAAGCCCTCTGCCTGAGGTGGCAGGTGTCACGCCAGGGCCACTGCAAGCCTGGCTCGGCTTGCCTGCTTTCTCCAAAGGAGGCTGGCCGACCAGCCGAACCTGGCACCTGGGCCAGGCCCCTTCCAAGGGGACGAGTTCCAGAGGATAGAGCCCTGGGGGCGGCTGCCAAGTCTCCTGGGGCGTGTGCTGGGCCCCCGTCAGAGGAGGAAGCAGCCTGGTAAACGGTGTGCCAGGCCTGAGATCTGGAGGCCTCCCACAGCCGGGTCCCTGTCCTGCCCAGGCCCCCCGAGGGAGGACGATGGTCGGGCAGTGGCGAGCGGGGTGGGGCTGGCGCCGAGCCTGCCCTTGGATGCCCCGGGGAAGGGCGCCGGGGGATGGGCTGCCCCTGGCCGGGTCTGAGGAACCGACCCAGCTCGGGGCTGTCGGGGGCAGAGAGAGAACCCCCCTCCGCCCTTTCCCTTCAGGTTCTTAGGGCTGGCCAAATCCTTCCCAAGACAGCTTGTCTGGAGAAAATCAGACCCAGCTGAAGAACATGTGTCCATGGGGGAAACCCGGGAAACTGAGTCTCCCCACACAATAGCAGAGATTCTCATCTTGCATCCTCTCCTGAGCTAATGACAAAGGTGGATGTCCCGGGTGGGCCTGTGGAATGGGAGAGGGGAGGAAGTCTATTGTCATGCAGAGGGACATGGAAAGACTTGTCTGAAGCTTATCCCCTGCACTGGGGTCAGGTCGGGAAGGGACGGCACAGAGGTGAGCAGGAACCAACCGGCCTCTCTGTGGTGGGGCTGGCCCCGGGGCAGGCGTGGGGGTGATGGCTGGAAGTGGGATGGCGCGTGAGTTGGCACCAGCCAGCGGTGGAGGCAGAGACTCAGAGGTCAGGGATCTCTCTCTCTGTCTCTCTCTCTCTCCCTCAGGGAGCTGAGCAGAGTAAGGTGGCGCCCCCTGCCCACCTCGCCTACCTCTCCATGGGCCCTTCTTTCTCTGGCCGCTCCGGGAGCCCTGCGGGCTTGGGTTCAACCCCCCCACACCGCACAGGCCAAGGGCGCATGCGCGACTGCCGGGGCCTAGGGCTGGCCTGGGGGGGGGTCCTCAGTGAAGGCCCCGCCCTCCCTCCAGGCTCTGACCCAGCTGCAGCTCTTCCATCGCCGCCCTTCTGGACTCGGCTTCAGCTGTCTCCCTCCCCTCCCCCACTCCCACTCAGCTTGCAGGCCGCTTCCCTGCCTTGAAAGCATGGCTCTGGCCCTGAGGGCCACAGACCTACTGGGCTTCAAGCTCAAGGCTCTGCCTGGGCCTGCTGCTTCGGCCAGGGGCTCATTTTTTCCTGGAAAGACAAAGCCATGGCCTCACCCCACGCCTGCACTTTGCCACGGCAGGCAGCCCAGGTGTAGGAAAGGCTCTGTGGAGTCAGAAGTGCCGAGACAGGCAGATGGCACCGCAGGCTTTGGGGGCCAGGGCGCAAGTGGGCTAGCCCCTCCTCCCGGGAGTCGGGGAGGCCCGGCCTTCCTAGTGCCCAGGCCACGGCTCCGGGGAGAAACCCGCCATGGAGGGCACGCGGGAGGCCCTCTGCCTGAGGTGGCAGGTGTCACGCCAGGGCCACTGCAAGCCTGGCTCGGCTTGCCTGCTTTCTCCAAAGGAGGCTGGCCGACCAGCCGAACCTGGCACCTGGGCCAGGCCCCTTCCAAGGGGACGAGTTCCAGAGGCTAGAGCCCTGGGGGCGGCTGCCAAGTCTCCTGGGGCGTGTGCTGGGCCCCCGTCAGAGGAGGAAGCAGCCTGGTAAACGGTGTGCCAGGCCTGAGATCTGGAGGCCTCCCACAGCCGGGTCCCTGTCCTGCCCAGGCCCCCCGAGGGAGGACGATGGTCGGGCAGTGGCGAGCGGGGTGGGGCTGGCGCCGAGCCTGCCCTTGGATGCCCCGGGGAAGGGCGCCGGGGGATGGGCTGCCCCTGGCCGGGTCTGAGGGACCGACCCAGCTCGGGGCTGTCGGGGGCAGAGAGAGAACCCCCCTCCGCCCTTTCCCTTCAGGTTCTTAGGGCTGGCCAAATCCTTCCCAAGACAGCTTGTCTGGAGAAAATCAGACCCAGCTGAAGAACATGTGTCCATGGGGGAAACCCGGGAAACTGAGTCTCCCCACACAATAGCAGAGATTCTCATCTTGCATCCTCTCCTGAGCTAATGACAAAGGTGGATGTCCCGGGTGGGCCTGTGGAATGGGAGAGGGGAGGAAGTCTATTGTCATGCAGAGGGACATGGAAAGACTTGTCTGAAGCTTATCCCCTGCACTGGGGTCAGGTCGGGAAGGGACGGCACAGAGGTGAGCAGGAACCAACCGGCCTCTCTGTGGTGGGGCTGGCCCCGGGGCAGGCGTGGGGGTGATGGCTGGAAGTGGGATGGCGCGTGAGTTGGCACCAGCCAGCGGTGGAGGCAGAGACTCAGAGGTCAGGGATCTCTCTCTCTGTCTCTGTCTCTCTCTCTCTCCCTCAGGGAGCTGAGCAGAGTAAGGTGGCGCCCCCTGCCCACCTCGCCTACCTCTCCATGGGCCCTTCTTTCTCTGGCCGCTCCGGGAGCCCTGCGGGCTTGGGTTCAACCCCCCACACACCGCACAGGACAAGGGCGCATGCGCGACCGCCGGGGCCTAGGGCTGGCCTGGGGGGGGGGTCCTCAGTGAAGGCCCCGCCCTCCCTCCAGGCTCTGACCCAGCTGCAGCTCTTCCATCGCCGCCCTTCTGGACTCGGCTTCAGCTGTCTCCCTCCCCTCCCCCACTCCCACTCAGCTTGCAGGCCGCTTCCCTGCCTTGAAAGCATGGCTCTGGCCCTGAGGGCCACAGACCTACTGGGCTTCAAGCTCAAGGCTCTGCCTGGGCCTGCTGCTTCGGCCAGGGGCTCATCTTTTCCTGGAAAGACAAAGCCATGGCCTCACCACACGCCTGCACTTTGCCACGGCAGGCAGCCCAGGTGTAGGAAAGGCTCTGTGGAGTCAGAAGTGCCGAGACAGGCAGATGGCACCGCAGGCTTTGGGGGCCAGGGCGCAAGTGGGCTAGCCCCTCCTCCCGGGAGTCGGGGAGGCCCGGCCTTCCTAGTGCCCAGGCCACGGCTCCGGGGAGAAACCCGCCATGGAGGGCACGCGGAAAGCCCTCTGCCTGAGGTGGCAGGTGTCACGCCAGGGCCACTGCAAGCCTGGCTCGGCTTGCCTGCTTTCTCCAAAGGAGGCTGGCCGACCAGCCGAACCTGGCACCTGGGCCAGGCCCCTTCCAAGGGGACGAGTTCCAGAGGCTAGAGCCCTGGGGGCGGCTGCCAAGTCTCCTGGGGCGTGTGCTGGGCCCCCGTCAGAGGAGGAAGCAGCCTGGTAAACGGTGTGCCAGGCCTGAGATCTGGAGGCCTCCCACAGCCGGGTCCCTGTCCTGCCCAGGCCCCCCGAGGGAGGACGATGGTCGGGCAGTGGCGAGCGGGGTGGGGCTGGCGCCGAGCCTGCCCTTGGATGCCCCGGGGAAGGGCGCCGGGGGATGGGCTGCCCCTGGCCGGGTCTGAGGGACCGACCCAGCTCGGGGCTGTCGGGGGCAGAGAGAGAACCCCCCTCCGCCCTTTCCCTTCAGGTTCTTAGGGCTGGCCAAATCCTTCCCAAGACAGCTTGTCTGGAGAAAATCAGACCCAGCTGAAGAACATGTGTCCATGGGGGAAACCCGGGAAACTGAGTCTCCCCACACAATAGCAGAGATTCTCATCTTGCATCCTCTCCTGAGCTAATGACAAAGGTGGATGTCCCGGGTGGGCCTGTGGAATGGGAGAGGGGAGGAAGTCTATTGTCATGCAGAGGGACATGGAAAGACTTGTCTGAAGCTTATCCCCTGCACTGGGGTCAGGTCGGGAAGGGACGGCACAGAGGTGAGCAGGAACCAACCGGCCTCTCTGTGGTGGGGCTGGCCCCGGGGCAGGCGTGGGGGTGATGGCTGGAAGTGGGATGGCGCGTGAGTTGGCACCAGCCAGCGGTGGAGGCAGAGACTCAGAGGTCAGGGATCTCTCTCTCTGTCTCTCTCTCTCTCCCTCAGGGAGCTGAGCAGAGTAAGGTGGCGCCCCCTGCCCACCTCGCCTACCTCTCCATGGGCCCTTCTTTCTCTGGCCGCTCCGGGAGCCCTGCGGGCTTGGGTTCAACCCCCCCACACCGCACAGGCCAAGGGCGCATGCGCGACTGCCGGGGCCTAGGGCTGGCCTGGGGGGGGGTCCTCAGTGAAGGCCCCGCCCTCCCTCCAGGCTCTGACCCAGCTGCAGCTCTTCCATCGCCGCCCTTCTGGACTCGGCTTCAGCTGTCTCCCTCCCCTCCCCCACTCCCACTCAGCTTGCAGGCCGCTTCCCTGCCTTGAAAGCATGGCTCTGGCCCTGAGGGCCACAGACCTACTGGGCTTCAAGCTCAAGGCTCTGCCTGGGCCTGCTGCTTCGGCCAGGGGCTCATTTTTTCCTGGAAAGACAAAGCCATGGCCTCACCCCACGCCTGCACTTTGCCACGGCAGGCAGCCCAGGTGTAGGAAAGGCTCTGTGGAGTCAGAAGTGCCGAGACAGGCAGATGGCACCGCAGGCTTTGGGGGCCAGGGCGCAAGTGGGCTAGCCCCTCCTCCCGGGAGTCGGGGAGGCCCGGCCTTCCTAGTGCCCAGGCCACGGCTCCGGGGAGAAACCCGCCATGGAGGGCACGCGGGAGGCCCTCTGCCTGAGGTGGCAGGTGTCACGCCAGGGCCACTGCAAGCCTGGCTCGGCTTGCCTGCTTTCTCCAAAGGAGGCTGGCCGACCAGCCGAACCTGGCACCTGGGCCAGGCCCCTTCCAAGGGGACGAGTTCCAGAGGCTAGAGCCCTGGGGGCGGCTGCCAAGTCTCCTGGGGCGTGTGCTGGGCCCCCGTCAGAGGAGGAAGCAGCCTGGTAAACGGTGTGCCAGGCCTGAGATCTGGAGGCCTCCCACAGCCGGGTCCCTGTCCTGCCCAGGCCCCCCGAGGGAGGACGATGGTCGGGCAGTGGCGAGCGGGGTGGGGCTGGCGCCGAGCCTGCCCTTGGATGCCCCGGGGAAGGGCGCCGGGGGATGGGCTGCCCCTGGCCGGGTCTGAGGGACCGACCCAGCTCGGGGCTGTCGGGGGCAGAGAGAGAACCCCCCTCCGCCCTTTCCCTTCAGGTTCTTAGGGCTGGCCAAATCCTTCCCAAGACAGCTTGTCTGGAGAAAATCAGACCCAGCTGAAGAACATGTGTCCATGGGGGAAACCCGGGAAACTGAGTCTCCCCACACAATAGCAGAGATTCTCATCTTGCATCCTCTCCTGAGCTAATGACAAAGGTGGATGTCCCGGGTGGGCCTGTGGAATGGGAGAGGGGAGGAAGTCTATTGTCATGCAGAGGGACATGGAAAGACTTGTCTGAAGCTTATCCCCTGCACTGGGGTCAGGTCGGGAAGGGACGGCACAGAGGTGAGCAGGAACCAACCGGCCTCTCTGTGGTGGGGCTGGCCCCGGGGCAGGCGTGGGGGTGATGGCTGGAAGTGGGATGGCGCGTGAGTTGGCACCAGCCAGCGGTGGAGGCAGAGACTCAGAGGTCAGGGATCTCTCTCTCTGTCTCTGTCTCTCTCTCTCTCCCTCAGGGAGCTGAGCAGAGTAAGGTGGCGCCCCCTGCCCACCTCGCCTACCTCTCCATGGGCCCTTCTTTCTCTGGCCGCTCCGGGAGCCCTGCGGGCTTGGGTTCAACCCCCCACACACCGCACAGGACAAGGGCGCATGCGCGACCGCCGGGGCCTAGGGCTGGCCTGGGGGGGGGGTCCTCAGTGAAGGCCCCGCCCTCCCTCCAGGCTCTGACCCAGCTGCAGCTCTTCCATCGCCGCCCTTCTGGACTCGGCTTCAGCTGTCTCCCTCCCCTCCCCCACTCCCACTCAGCTTGCAGGCCGCTTCCCTGCCTTGAAAGCATGGCTCTGGCCCTGAGGGCCACAGACCTACTGGGCTTCAAGCTCAAGGCTCTGCCTGGGCCTGCTGCTTCGGCCAGGGGCTCATCTTTTCCTGGAAAGACAAAGCCATGGCCTCACCACACGCCTGCACTTTGCCACGGCAGGCAGCCCAGGTGTAGGAAAGGCTCTGTGGAGTCAGAAGTGCCGAGACAGGCAGATGGCACCGCAGGCTTTGGGGGCCAGGGCGCAAGTGGGCTAGCCCCTCCTCCCGGGAGTCGGGGAGGCCCGGCCTTCCTAGTGCCCAGGCCACGGCTCCGGGGAGAAACCCGCCATGGAGGGCACGCGGAAAGCCCTCTGCCTGAGGTGGCAGGTGTCACGCCAGGGCCACTGCAAGCCTGGCTCGGCTTGCCTGCTTTCTCCAAAGGAGGCTGGCCGACCAGCCGAACCTGGCACCTGGGCCAGGCCCCTTCCAAGGGGACGAGTTCCAGAGGCTAGAGCCCTGGGGGCGGCTGCCAAGTCTCCTGGGGCGTGTGCTGGGCCCCCGTCAGAGGAGGAAGCAGCCTGGTAAACGGTGTGCCAGGCCTGAGATCTGGAGGCCTCCCACAGCCGGGTCCCTGTCCTGCCCAGGCCCCCCGAGGGAGGACGATGGTCGGGCAGTGGTGAGCGGGGTGGGGCTGGCGCCGAGCCTGCCCTTGGATGCCCCGGGGAAGGGCGCCGGGGGATGGGCTGCCCCTGGCCGGGTCTGAGGGACCGACCCAGCTCGGGGCTGTCGGGGACAGAGAGAGAACACCCTTCCGCCCTTTCCCTTCAGGTTCTTAGGGCTGGCCAAATCCTTCCCAAGACAGCTTGTCTGGAGAAAATCAGACCCAGCTGAAGAACATGTGTCCATGGGGGAAACCCGGGAAACTGAGTCTCCCCACACAATAGCAGAGATTCTCATCTTGCATCCTCTCCTGAGCTAATGACAAAGGTAGATGTCCCGGGTGGGCCTGTGGAATGGGAGAGGGGAGGAAGTCTATTGTCATGCAGAGGGACATGGAAAGACTTGTCTGAAGCTTATCCCCTGCACTGGGGTCAGGTCGGGAAGGGACGGCACAGAGGTGAGCAGGAACCAACCGGCCTCTCTGTGGTGGGGCTGGCCCCGGGGCAGGCGTGGGGGTGATGGCTGGAAGTGGGATGGCGCGTGAGTTGGCACCAGCCAGCGGTGGAGGCAGAGACTCAGAGGTCAGGGATCTCTCTCTCTGTCTCTGTCTCTCTCTCTCTCCCTCAGGGAGCTGAGCAGAGTAAGGTGGCGCCCCCTGCCCACCTCGCCTACCTCTCCATGGGCCCTTCTTTCTCTGGCCGCTCCGGGAGCCCTGCGGGCTTGGGTTCAACCCCCCACACACCGCACAGGCCAAGGGCGCATGCGCGACTGCCGGGGCCTAGGGCTGGCCTGGGGGGGGGGGTCCTCAGTGAAGGCCCCGCCCTCCCTCCAGGCTCTGACCCAGCTGCAGCTCTTCCATCGCCGCCCTTCTGGACTCGGCTTCAGCTGTCTCCCTCCCCTCCCCCACTCCCACTCAGCTTGCAGGCCGCTTCCCTGCCTTGAAAGCATTTCTCTGGCCCTGAGGGCCACAGACCTACTGGGCTTCAAGCTCAAGGCTCTGCCTGGGCCTGCTGCTTCGGCCAGGGGCTCATTTTTTCCTGGAAAGACAAAGCCATGGCCTCACCCCACGCCTGCACTTTGCCACGGCAGGCAGCCCAGGTGTAGGAAAGGCTCTGTGGAGTCAGAAGTGCCGAGACAGGCAGATGGCACCGCAGGCTTTGGGGGCCAGGGCGCAAGTGGGCTAGCCCCTCCTCCCGGGAGTCGGGGAGGCCCGGCCTTCCTAGTGCCCAGGCCACGGCTCCGGGGAGAAACCCGCCATGGAGGGCACGCGGGAGGCCCTCTGCCTGAGGTGGCAGGTGTCACGCCAGGGCCACTGCAAGCCTGGCTCGGCTTGCCTGCTTTCTCCAAAGGAGGCTGGCCGACCAGCCGAACCTGGCACCTGGGCCAGGCCCCTTCCAAGGGGACGAGTTCCAGAGGCTAGAGCCCTGGGGGCGGCTGCCAAGTCTCCTGGGGCGTGTGCTGGGCCCCCGTCAGAGGAGGAAGCAGCCTGGTAAACGGTGTGCCAGGCCTGAGATCTGGAGGCCTCCCACAGCCGGGTCCCTGTCCTGCCCAGGCCCCCCGAGGGAGGACGATGGTCGGGCAGTGGTGAGCGGGGTGGGGCTGGCGCCGAGCCTGCCCTTGGATGCCCCGGGGAAGGGCGCCGGGGGATGGGCTGCCCCTGGCCGGGTCTGAGGGACCGACCCAGCTCGGGGCTGTCGGGGGCAGAGAGAGAACCCCCCTCCGCCCTTTCCCTTCAGGTTCTTAGGGCTGGCCAAATCCTTCCCAAGACAGCTTGTCTGGAGAAAATCAGACCCAGCTGAAGAACATGTGTCCATGGGGGAAACCCGGGAAACTGAGTCTCCCCACACAATAGCAGAGATTCTCATCTTGCATCCTCTCCTGAGCTAATGACAAAGGTGGATGTCCCGGGTGGGCCTGTGGAATGGGAGAGGGGAGGAAGTCTATTGTCATGCAGAGGGACATGGAAAGACTTGTCTGAAGCTTATCCCCTGCACTGGGGTCAGGTCGGGAAGGGACGGCACAGAGGTGAGCAGGAACCAACCGGCCTCTCTGTGGTGGGGCTGGCCCCGGGGCAGGCGTGGGGGTGATGGCTGGAAGTGGGATGGCGCGTGAGTTGGCACCAGCCAGCGGTGGAGGCAGAGACTCAGAGGTCAGGGATCTCTCTCTCTGTCTCTGTCTCTCTCTCTCTCCCTCAGGGAGCTGAGCAGAGTAAGGTGGCGCCCCCTGCCCACCTCGCCTACCTCTCCATGGGCCCTTCTTTCTCTGGCCGCTCCGGGAGCCCTGCGGGCTTGGGTTCAACCCCCCACACACCGCACAGGCCAAGGGCGCATGCGCGACCGCCGGGGCCTAGGGCTGGCCTGGGGGGGGGGTCCTCAGTGAAGGCCCCGCCCTCCCTCCAGGCTCTGACCCAGCTGCAGCTCTTCCATCGCCGCCCTTCTGGACTCGGCTTCAGCTGTCTCCCTCCCCTCCCCCACTCCCACTCAGCTTGCAGGCCGCTTCCCTGCCTTGAAAGCATGGCTCTGGCCCTGAGGGCCACAGACCTACTGGGCTTCAAGCTCAAGGCTCTGCCTGGGCCTGCTGCTTCGGCCAGGGGCTCATTTTTTCCTGGAAAGACAAAGCCATGGCCTCACCCCACGCCTGCACTTTGCCACGGCAGGCAGCCCAGGTGTAGGAAAGGCTCTGTGGAGTCAGAAGTGCCGAGACAGGCAGATGGCACCGCAGGCTTTGGGGGCCAGGGCGCAAGTGGGCTAGCCCCTCCTCCCGGGAGTCGGGGAGGCCCGGCCTTCCTAGTGCCCAGGCCACGGCTCCGGGGAGAAACCTGCCATGGAGGGCACGCGGGAAGCCCTCTGCCTGAGGTGGCAGGTGTCACGCCAGGGCCACTGCAAGCCTGGCTCGGCTTGCCTGCTTTCTCCAAAGGAGGCTGGCCGACCAGCCGAACCTGGCACCTGGGCCAGGCCCCTTCCAAGGGGACGAGTTCCAGAGGATAGAGCCCTGGGGGCGGCTGCCAAGTCTCCTGGGGCGTGTGCTGGGCCCCCGTCAGAGGAGGAAGCAGCCTGGTAAACGGTGTGCCAGGCCTGAGATCTGGAGGCCTCCCACAGCCGGGTCCCTGTCCTGCCCAGGCCCCCCGAGGGAGGACGATGGTCGGGCAGTGGCGAGCGGGGTGGGGCTGGCGCCGAGCCTGCCCTTGGATGCCCCGGGGAAGGGCGCCGGGGGATGGGCTGCCCCTGGCCGGGTCTGAGGGACCGACCCAGCTCGGGGCTGTCGGGGACAGAGAGAGAACACCCTTCCGCCCTTTCCCTTCAGGTTCTTAGGGCTGGCCAAATCCTTCCCAAGACAGCTTGTCTGGAGAAAATCAGACCCAGCTGAAGAACATGTGTCCATGGGGGAAACCCGGGAAACTGAGTCTCCCCACACAATAGCAGAGATTCTCATCTTGCATCCTCTCCTGAGCTAATGACAAAGGTAGATGTCCCGGGTGGGCCTGTGGAATGGGAGAGGGGAGGAAGTCTATTGTCATGCAGAGGGACATGGAAAGACTTGTCTGAAGCTTATCCCCTGCACTGGGGTCAGGTCGGGAAGGGACGGCACAGAGGTGAGCAGGAACCAACCGGCCTCTCTGTGGTGGGGCTGGCCCCGGGGCAGGCGTGGGGGTGATGGCTGGAAGTGGGATGGCGCGTGAGTTGGCACCAGCCAGCGGTGGAGGCAGAGACTCAGAGGTCAGGGATCTCTCTCTCTGTCTCTGTCTCTCTCTCTCTCCCTCAGGGAGCTGAGCAGAGTAAGGTGGCGCCCCCTGCCCACCTCGCCTACCTCTCCATGGGCCCTTCTTTCTCTGGCCGCTCCGGGAGCCCTGCGGGCTTGGGTTCAACCCCCCACACACCGCACAGGCCAAGGGCGCATGCGCGACCGCCGGGGCCTAGGGCTGGCCTCGGGGGGGGGGGGGGTCCTCAGTGAAGGCCCCGCCCTCCCTCCAGGCTCTGACCCAGCTGCAGCTCTTCCATCGCCGCCCTTCTGGACTCGGCTTCAGCTGTCTCCCTCCCCTCCCCCACTCCCACTCAGCTTGCAGGCCGCTTCCCTGCCTTGAAAGCATGGCTCTGGCCCTGAGGGCCACAGACCTACTGGGCTTCAAGCTCAAGGCTCTGCCTGGGCCTGCTGCTTCGGCCAGGGGCTCATTTTTTCCTGGAAAGACAAAGCCATGGCCTCACCCCACGCCTGCACTTTGCCACGGCAGGCAGCCCAGGTGTAGGAAAGGCTCTGTGGAGTCAGAAGTGCCGAGACAGGCAGATGGCACCGCAGGCTTTGGGGACCAGGGCGCAAGTGGGCTAGCCCCTCCTCCCGGGAGTCGGGGAGGCCCGGCCTTCCTAGTGCCCAGGCCACGGCTCCGGGGAGAAAGCCGCCATGGAGGGCACGCGGGAGGCCCTCTGCCTGAGGTGGCAGGTGTCACGCCAGGGCCACTGCAAGCCTGGCTCGGCTTGCCTGCTTTCTCCAAAGGAGGCTGGCCGACCAGCCGAACCTGGCACCTGGGCCAGGCCCCTTCCAAGGGGACGAGTTCCAGAGGCTAGAGCCCTGGGGGCGGCTGCCAAGTCTCCTGGGGCGTGTGCTGGGCCCCCGTCAGAGGAGGAAGCAGCCTGGTAAACGGTGTGCCAGGCCTGAGATCTGGAGGCCTCCCACAGCCGGGTCCCTGTCCTGCCCAGGCCCCCCGAGGGAGGACGATGGTCGGGCAGTGGCGAGCGGGGTGGGGCTGGCGCCGAGCCTGCCCTTGGATGCCCCGGGGAAGGGCGCCGGGGGATGGGCTGCCCCTGGCCGGGTCTGAGGGACCGACCCAGCTCGGGGCTGTCGGGGGCAGAGAGAGAACCCCCCTCCGCCCTTTCCCTTCAGGTTCTTAGGGCTGGCCAAATCCTTCCCAAGACAGCTTGTCTGGAGAAAATCAGACCCAGCTGAAGAACATGTGTCCATGGGGGAAACCCGGGAAACTGAGTCTCCCCACACAATAGCAGAGATTCTCATCTTGCATCCTCTCCTGAGCTAATGACAAAGGTGGATGTCCCGGGTGGGCCTGTGGAATGGGAGAGGGGAGGAAGTCTATTGTCATGCAGAGGGACATGGAAAGACTTGTCTGAAGCTTATCCCCTGCACTGGGGTCAGGTCGGGAAGGGACGGCACAGAGGTGAGCAGGAACCAACCGGCCTCTCTGTGGTGGGGCTGGCCCCGGGGCAGGCGTGGGGGTGATGGCTGGAAGTGGGATGGCGCGTGAGTTGGCACCAGCCAGCGGTGGAGGCAGAGACTCAGAGGTCAGGGATCTCTCTCTCTGTCTCTGTCTCTCTCTCTCTCCCTCAGGGAGCTGAGCAGAGTAAGGTGGCGCCCCCTGCCCACCTCGCCTACCTCTCCATGGGCCCTTCTTTCTCTGGCCGCTCCGGGAGCCCTGCGGGCTTGGGTTCAACCCCCCACACACCGCACAGGCCAAGGGCGCATGCGCGACCGCCGGGGCCTAGGGCTGGCCTGGGGGGGGGGTCCTCAGTGAAGGCCCCGCCCTCCCTCCAGGCTCTGACCCAGCTGCAGCTCTTCCATCGCCGCCCTTCTGGACTCGGCTTCAGCTGTCTCCCTCCCCTCCCCCACTCCCACTCAGCTTGCAGGCCGCTTCCCTGCCTTGAAAGCATGGCTCTGGCCCTGAGGGCCACAGACCTACTGGGCTTCAAGCTCAAGGCTCTGCCTGGGCCTGCTGCTTCGGCCAGGGGCTCATTTTTTCCTGGAAAGACAAAGCCATGGCCTCACCCCACGCCTGCACTTTGCCACGGCAGGCAGCCCAGGTGTAGGAAAGGCTCTGTGGAGTCAGAAGTGCCGAGACAGGCAGATGGCACCGCAGGCTTTGGGGGCCAGGGCGCAAGTGGGCTAGCCCCTCCTCCCGGGAGTCGGGGAGGCCCGGCCTTCCTAGTGCCCAGGCCACGGCTCCGGGGAGAAACCCGCCATGGAGGGCACGCGGGAGGCCCTCTGCCTGAGGTGGCAGGTGTCACGCCAGGGCCACTGCAAGCCTGGCTCGGCTTGCCTGCTTTCTCCAAAGGAGGCTGGCCGACCAGCCGAACCTGGCACCTGGGCCAGGCCCCTTCCAAGGGGACGAGTTCCAGAGGCTAGAGCCCTGGGGGCGGCTGCCAAGTCTCCTGGGGCGTGTGCTGGGCCCCCGTCAGAGGAGGAAGCAGCCTGGTAAACGGTGTGCCAGGCCTGAGATCTGGAGGCCTCCCACAGCCGGGTCCCTGTCCTGCCCAGGCCCCCCGAGGGAGGACGATGGTCGGGCAGTGGCGAGCGGGGTGGGGCTGGCGCCGAGCCTGCCCTTGGATGCCCCGGGGAAGGGCGCCGGGGGATGGGCTGCCCCTGGCCGGGTCTGAGGGACCGACCCAGCTCGGGGCTGTCGGGGACAGAGAGAGAACACCCTTCCGCCCTTTCCCTTCAGGTTCTTAGGGCTGGCCAAATCCTTCCCAAGACAGCTTGTCTGGAGAAAATCAGACCCAGCTGAAGAACATGTGTCCATGGGGGAAACCCGGGAAACTGAGTCTCCCCACACAATAGCAGAGATTCTCATCTTGCATCCTCTCCTGAGCTAATGACAAAGGTGGATGTCCCGGGTGGGCCTGTGGAATGGGAGAGGGGAGGAAGTCTATTGTCATGCAGAGGGACATGGAAAGACTTGTCTGAAGCTTATCCCCTGCACTGGGGTCAGGTCGGGAAGGGACAGCACAGAGGTGAGCAGGAACCAACCGGCCTCTCTGTGGTGGGGCTGGCCCCGGGGCAGGCGTGGGGGTGATGGCTGGAAGTGGGATGGCGCGTGAGTTGGCACCAGCCAGCGGTGGAGGCAGAGACTCAGAGGTCAGGGATCTCTCTCTCTGTCTCTGTCTCTCTCTCTCTCCCTCAGGGAGCTGAGCAGAGTAAGGTGGCGCCCCCTGCCCACCTCGCCTACCTCTCCATGGGCCCTTCTTTCTCTGGCCGCTCCGGGAGCCCTGCGGGCTTGGGTTCAACCCCCCACACACCGCACAGGCCAAGGGCGCATGCGCGACCGCCGGGGCCTAGGGCTGGCCTGGGGGGGGGTCCTCAGTGAAGGCCCCGCCCTCCCTCCAGGCTCTGACCCAGCTGCAGCTCTTCCATCGCCGCCCTTCTGGACTCGGCTTCAGCTGTCTCCCTCCCCTCCCCCACTCCCACTCAGCTTGCAGGCCGCTTCCCTGCCTTGAAAGCATGGCTCTGGCCCTGAGGGCCACAGACCTACTGGGCTTCAAGCTCA
Source organism: Diceros bicornis minor (assembly GCF_020826845.1). Classification (NCBI taxonomy): domain Eukaryota; kingdom Metazoa; phylum Chordata; class Mammalia; order Perissodactyla; family Rhinocerotidae; genus Diceros; species Diceros bicornis. The sequence continues at coordinate 67,650 of NW_026691568.1, forward strand.
AGGCTCTGCCTGGGCCTGCTGCTTCGGCCAGGGGCTCATTTTTTCCTGGAAAGACAAAGCCATGGCCTCACCCCACGCCTGCACTTTGCCACGGCAGGCAGCCCAGGTGTAGGAAAGGCTCTGTGGAGTCAGAAGTGCCGAGACAGGCAGATGGCACCGCAGGCTTTGGGGGCCAGGGCGCAAGTGGGCTAGCCCCTCCTCCCGGGAGTCGGGGAGGCCCGGCCTTCCTAGTGCCCAGGCCACGGCTCCGGGGAGAAACCCGCCATGGAGGGCACGCGGGAGGCCCTCTGCCTGAGGTGGCAGGGGTCACGCCAGGGCCACTGCAAGCCTGGCTCGGCTTGCCTGCTTTCTCCAAAGGAGGGCTGGCCGACCAGCCGAACCTGGCACCTGGGCCAGGCCCCTTCCAAGGGGACGAGTTCCAGAGGATAGAGCCCTGGGGGCGGCTGCCAAGTCTCCTGGGGCGTGTGCTGGGCCCCCGTCAGAGGAGGAAGCAGCCTGGTAAACGGTGTGCCAGGCCTGAGATCTGGAGGCCTCCCACAGCCGGGTCCCTGTCCTGCCCAGGCCCCCCGAGGGAGGACGATGGTCGGGCAGTGGCGAGCGGGGTGGGGCTGGCGCCGAGCCTGCCCTTGGATGCCCCGGGGAAGGGCGCCGGGGGATGGGCTGCCCCTGGCCGGGTCTGAGGGACCGACCCAGCTCGGGGCTGTCGGGGGCAGAGAGAGAACCCCCCTCCGCCCTTTCCCTTCAGGTTCTTAGGGCTGGCCAAATCCTTCCCAAGACAGCTTGTCTGGAGAAAATCAGACCCAGCTGAAGAACATGTGTCCATGGGGGAAACCCGGGAAACTGAGTCTCCCCACACAATAGCAGAGATTCTCATCTTGCATCCTCTCCTGAGCTAATGACAAAGGTGGATGTCCCAGGTGGGCCTGTGGAATGGGAGAGGGGAGGAAGTCTATTGTCATGCAGAGGGACATGGAAAGACTTGTCTGAAGCTTATCCCCTGCACTGGGGTCAGGTCGGGAAGGGACGGCACAGAGGTGAGCAGGAACCAACCGGCCTCTCTGTGGGTGGGGCTGGCCCCGGGGCAGGCGTGGGGGGTGATGGCTGGAAGTGGGGATGGCGCGTGAGTTGGCACCAGCCAGCGGTGGAGGCAGAGACTCAGAGGGTCAGGGATCTCTCTCTCTGTCTCTGTCTCTCTCTCTCTCCCTCAGGGAGCTGAGCAGAGTAAGGTGGCGCCCCCTGCCCACCTCGCCTACCTCTCCATGGGCCCTTCTTTCTCTGGCCGCTCCGGGAGCCCTGCGGGCTTGGGTTCAACCCCCCACACACCGCACAGGCCAAGGGCGCATGCGCGACCGCCGGGGCCTAGGGCTGGCCTGGGGGGGGGGGTCCTCAGTGAAGGCCCCGCCCTCCCTCCAGGCTCTGACCCAGCTGCAGCTCTTCCATCGCCGCCCTTCTGGACTCGGCTTCAGCTGTCTCCCTCCCCTCCCCCACTCCCCACTCAGCTTGCAGGCCGCTTCCCTGCCTTGAAAGCATGGCTCTGGCCCTGAGGGCCACAGACCTACTGGGCTTCAAGCTCAAGGCTCTGCCTGGGCCTGCTGCTTCGGCCAGGGGCTCATTTTTTCCTGGAAAGACAAAGCCATGGCCTCACCCCACGCCTGCACTTTGCCACGGCAGCAGCCCAGGTGTAGGAAAGGCTCCTGTGGAGTCAGAAGTGCCGAGACAGGCAGATGGCACCGCAGGCTTTGGGGGCCAGGGCGCAAGTGGGCTAGCCCCTCCTCCCGGGAGTCGGGGAGGCCCGGCCTTCCTAGTGCCCAGGCCCACGGCTCCGGGGAGAGAGAACCTGCCATGGAGGGCACGCGGGAAGCCCTCTGCCTGAGGTGGCAGTGTGTCACGCCAGGGCCACTGCAAGCCTGGCTCGGCTTGCCTGCTTTCTCCAAAGGAGGCTGGCCGACCAGCCGAACCTTGGCACCTGGGCCAGGCCCCTTCCAAGGGGACGAGTTCCAGAGGATAGAGCCCTGGGGGCGGCTTGCCAAGTCTCCTGGGGCGTGTGCTGGGCCCCCGTCAGAGGAGGAAGCAGCCTGGTAAACGGTGATGTGTTGTGCCAGGCCTGAGATCTGGAGGCCTCCCACAGCCGGGTCCCTGTCCTGCCCAGCCCCCCCGAGGGAGGACGATGGTCGGGCAGTGGCGAGCGGGGTGGGGCTGGCGCCGAGCCTGCCCTTGGATGCCCCGGGGAAGGGCGCCGGGGGATGGGCTGCCCCTGGGCCGGGTCTGAGGGACCGACCCAGCTCGGGGCTGTCGGGGACAGAGAGAGAACACCCTTCCGCCCTTTCCCTTCAGGTTCTTAGGGCTGGCCAAATCCTTCCCAAGACAGCTTGTCTGGAGAAAATCAGACCCAGCTGAAGAACATGTGTCCATGGGGGAAACCCGGGAAAACTGAGTCTCCCCACACAATAGCAGAGATTCTCATCTTGCATCCTCTCCTGAGCTAATGACAAAGGTAGATGTCCCGGGTGGGCCTGTGGAATGGGAGAGGGGAGGAAGTCTATTGTCATGCAGAGGGACATGGAAAGACTTGTCTGAAGCTTATCCCCTGCACTGGGGTCAGGTCGGGAAGGGACGGCACAGAGGTGAGCAGGAACCAACCGGCCTCTCTGTGGTGGGGCTGGCCCCGGGGGCAGGCGTGGGGGTGATGGCTGGAAGTGGGATGGCGCGTGAGTTGGCACCAGCCAGCGGTGGAGGCAGAGACTCAGAGGTCAGGGATCTCTCTCTCTGTCTCTGTCTCTCTCTCTCTCCCTCAGGGAGCTGAGCAGAGTAAGGTGGCGCCCCCTGCCCACCTCGCCTACCTCTCCATGGGCCCTTCTTTCTCTGGCCGCTCCGGGAGCCCTGCGGGCTTGGGTTCAACCCCCCACACACCGCACAGGCCAAGGGCGCATGCGCGACCGCCGGGGCCTAGGGCTGGCCTCGGGGGGGGGGGGGGGTCCTCAGTGAAGGCCCCGCCCTCCCTCCAGGCTCTGACCCAGCTGCAGCTCTTCCATCGCCGCCCTTCTGGACTCGGCTTCAGCTGTCTCCCTCCCCTCCCCCACTCCCACTCAGCTTGCAGGCCGCTTCCCCTGCCTTGAAAGCATGGCTCTGGCCCTGAGGGCCACAGACCTACTGGGCTTCAAGCTCAAGGCTCTGCCTGGGCCTGCTGCTTCGGCCAGGGGCTCATTTTTTCCTGGAAAGACAAAGCCATGGCCTCACCCCACGCCTGCACTTTGCCACGGCAGGCAGCCCAGGTGTAGGAAAGGCTCTGTGGAGTCAGAAGTGCCGAGACAGGCAGATGGCACCGCAGGCTTTGGGGACCAGGGCGCAAGTGGGCTAGCCCCTCCTCCCGGGAGTCGGGGAGGCCCCGGCCTTCCTAGTGCCCAGGCCACGGCTCCGGGGAGAAAGCCGCCATGGAGGGCACGCGGGAGGCCCTCTGCCTGAGGTGGCAGGTGTCACGCCAGGGCCACTGCAAGCCTGGCTCGGCTTGCCTGCTTTCTCCAAAGGAGGCTGGCCGACCAGCCGAACCTGGCACCTGGGCCAGGCCCCTTCCAAGGGGACGAGTTTCCAGAGGCTAGAGCCCTGGGGGGCGGCTGCCAAGTCTCCTGGGGCGTGTGCTGGGCCCCCGTCAGAGGAGGAAGCAGCCTGGTAAACGGTGGTGTGCCAGGCCTGAGATCTGGAGGCCTCCCACAGCCGGGTCCCTGTCCTGCCCAGGCCCCCCGAGGGAGGACGATGGTCGGGCAGTGGGCGAGCGGGGTGGGGCTGGCGCCGAGCCTGCCCTTGGATGCCCCGGGGAAGGGCGCCGGGGGATGGGCTGCCCCTGGCCGGGTCTGAGGGACCGACCCAGCTCGGGGCTGTCGGGGGGCAGAGAGAGAACCCCCCTCCGCCCTTTCCCTTCAGGTTCTTAGGGCTGGCCAAATCCTTCCCAAGACAGCTTGTCTGGAGAAAATCAGACCCAGCTGAAGAACATGTGTCCATGGGGGAAACCCGGGAAACTGAGTCTCCCACACCAATAGCAGAGATTCTCATCTTGCATCCTCTCCTGAGCTAATGACAAAGGTGGATGTCCCGGGTGGGCCTGTGGAATGGGAGAGGGGAGGAAGTCTATTGTCATGCAGAGGGACATGAAAGACTTGTCTGAAGCTTATCCCCTGCACTGGGGTCAGGTCGGGAAGGGACGGCACAGAGGTGAGCAGGAACCAACCGGCCTCTCTGTGGTGGGGCTGGCCCCGGGGCAGGCGTGGGGGGTGATGGCTGGAAGTGGGATGGCGCGTGAGTTGGCACCAGCCAGCGGTGGAGGCAGAGACTCAGAGGTCAGGGATCTCTCTCTCTGTCTCTGTCTCTCTCTCTCTCCCTCAGGGAGCTGAGCAGAGTAAGGTGGCGCCCCCTGCCCACCTCGCCTACCTCTCCATGGGCCCTTCTTTCTCTGGCCGCTCCGGGAGCCCTGCGGGCTTGGGTTCAACCCCCCACACACCGCACAGGCCAAGGGCGCATGCGCGACCGCCGGGGCCTAGGGCTGGCCTGGGGGGGGGGTCCTCAGTGAAGGCCCCGCCCTCCCTCCAGGCTCTGACCCAGCTGCAGCTCTTCCATCGCCGCCCTTCTGGACTCGGCTTCAGCTGTCTCCCTCCCCTCCCCCACTCCCACTCAGCTTGCAGGCCGCTTCCCTGCCTTGAAAGCATGGCTCTGGCCCTGAGGGCCACAGACCTACTGGGCTTCAAGCTCAAGGCTCTGCCTGGGCCTGCTGCTTCGGCCAGGGGCTCATTTTTTCCTGGAAAGACAAAGCCATGGCCTCACCCCACGCCTGCACTTTGCCACGGCAGGCAGCCCAGGTGTAGGAAAGGCTCTGTGGAGTCAGAAGTGCCGAGACAGGCAGATGGCACCGCAGGCTTTGGGGGCCAGGGCGCAAGTGGGCTAGCCCCTCCTCCCGGGAGTCGGGGAGGCCCGGCCTGCCTAGTGCCCAGGCCACGGCTCCGGGGAGAAACCCGCCATGGAGGGCACGCGGGAGGCCCTCTGCCTGAGGTGGCAGGTGTCACGCCAGGGCCACTGCAAGCCTGGCTCGGCTTGCCTGCTTTCTCCAAAGGAGGCTGGCCGACCCAGCCGAACCTGGCACCTGGGCCAGGCCCCTTCCAAGGGGACGAGTTCCAGAGGCTAGAGCCCTGGGGGCGGCTGCCAAGTCTCCTGGGGCGTGTGCTGGGCCCCCGTCAGAGGAGGAAGCAGCCTGGTAAACGGTGTGCCAGGCCTGAGATCTGGAGGCCTCCCACAGCCGGGTCCCTGTCCTGCCCAGGCCCCCGAGGGAGGACGATGGTCGGGCAGTGGCGAGCGGGGTGGGGCTGGCGCCGAGCCTGCCCTTGGATGCCCCGGGGAAGGGCGCCGGGGGATGGGCTGCCCCTGGCCGGGTCTGAGGGACCGACCAGCTCGGGGCTGTCGGGGACAGAGAGAGAACACCCTTCCGCCCTTTCCCTTCAGGTTCTTAGGGCTGGCCAAATCCTTCCCAAGACAGCTTGTCTGGAGAAAATCAGACCCAGCTGAAGAACATGTGTCCATGGGGGAAACCCGGGAAACTGAGTCTCCCCACACAATAGCAGAGATTCTCATCTTGCATCCTCTCCTGAGCTAATGACAAAGGTGGATGTCCCGGGTGGGCCTGTGGAATGGGAGAGGGGAGGAAGTCTATTGTCATGCAGAGGGACATGGAAAGACTTGTCTGAAGCTTATCCCCTGCACTGGGGTCAGGTCGGGAAGGGACAGCACAGAGGTGAGCAGGAACCAACCGGCCTCTCTGTGGTGGGGCTGGCCCCGGGGCAGGCGTGGGGGTGATGGCTGGAAGTGGGATGGCGCGTGAGTTGGCACCAGCCAGCGGTGGAGGCAGAGACTCAGAGGTCAGGGATCTCTCTCTCTGTCTCTGTCTCTCTCTCTCTCCCTCAGGGAGCTGAGCAGAGTAAGGTGGCGCCCCCTGCCCACCTCGCCTACCTCTCCATGGGCCCTTCTTTCTCTGGCCGCTCCGGGAGCCCTGCGGGCTTGGGTTCAACCCCCCACCACACCGCACAGGCCAAGGGCGCATGCGCGACCGCCGGGGCCTAGGGCTGGCCTGGGGGTGGGGTCCTCAGTGAAGGCCCCGCCCTCCCTCCAGGGCTCTGACCCAGCTGCAGCTCTTCCATCGCCGCCCTTCTGGACTCGGCTTCAGCTGTCTCCCTCCCCTCCCCCACTCCCACTCAGCTTGCAGGCCGCTTCCTGCCTTGAAAGCATGGCTCTGGCCCTGAGGGCCACAGACCTACTGGGCTTCAAGCTCAAGGCTCTGCCTGGGCCTGCTGCTTCGGCCAGGGGCTCATTTTTTCCTGGAAAGACAAAGCCATGGCCTCACCCCACGCCTGCACTTTGCCACGGCAGGCAGGCCCAGGTGTAGGAAAGGCTCTGTGGAGTCAGAAGTGCCGAGACAGGCAGATGGCACCGCAGGCTTTTGGGGGCCAGGGCGCAAGTGGGCTAGCCCCCTCCTCCCGGGAGTCGGGGAGGCCCGGCCTTCCTAGTGCCCAGGCCACGGCTCCGGGGAGAAACCCGCCATGGAGGGCACGCGGGAGGCCCTCTGCCTGAGGTGGCAGGTGTCACGCCAGGGCCACTGCAAGCCTGGCTCGGCTTGCCTGCTTTCTCCAAAGGAGGCTGGCCGACCAGCCGAACCTGGCACCTGGGCCAGGCCCCTTCCAAGGGGACGAGTTCCAGAGGATAGAGCCCTGGGGGCGGCTGCCAAGTCTCCTGGGGCGTGTGCTGGGCCCCCGTCAGAGGAGGAAGCAGCCTGGTAAACCGGTGTG
>NW_026691569.1:0-74414 GCF_020826845.1 Diceros bicornis minor
TTCTCGATTTTCTAAGATGGAAATGCAAGTCTTTCTTCTTCCAAAAGAAAAAAGTCATTGAACCCTTTCCTTGAAAATAAAACTGAAAGGGGCCACATGTTGCAAAGAAGGGTTTTAACCGTGATGTCACTACACAATCATGTGTAGCCATCAGTTGTTAAGTGCACTGCAAATAGTTCACACCTTAACAATTATGTTACCAAAGTTCGCAGTTGAGAAATATAGACACACACACATATACATATATATACATGTAAGAAAAGAGTAGAGTGTGTGCCAATTGCTCACTGTACTATTGACAATATCACTCTTACAACTGAAAGCATGACTAGGAGAGAGAAGGTGGTGTGACCCTAGATTGCTAGAGTCACAGCAAGAAAAGTTAAGAAAGTGCCATCAGGTCATTTGGACAAAAGAATGCTATATGGCTGTTGGGTTTATAAGAGATCCATTGGAGAAAAACAAGTCACTACATTAAATTATTTTCTACTTACCTGCATCACCCTCTCCAAGAACACATATTCTAAAATGAGACAAGTTATTACATTAAAAATGACCGGCTCTGGCATTTGGAAAACTACACCAAATAATGAAGTAAAAACTGGGTTACAAACATCCTGGTATCAACTCCAACTACCGTCTTTTACCAAACTAAAACTCTAATGATCACTAATTCACTTGCAATCTAGTGCTCCTCCCATATACAAAATCAACAACTTCCAATGTGTCATAACTTTTTTAAAATTTCCCTAACATTTTAGAGGATAATGTAAATATGTCTCCTGGAAAAGTTGAGAAAGATGGAGACACTAGGAAAGGAAAAGACGAAAATACTCCCCTAATCAATGATGTAAAACACAAGGCATGAACAACTGTTAAAAGAATTCTCTATGACATTGATCAAGTCTACTATCTCTACGCCTGGCTCTTTCCTATCAGTCATTTGATACATAAACAAATAGAATAGTGTATTTCATGGGATCAATTCTTTTAGTGGCGTGCTTTCCCTTTGACCACTACATATGCTTTTATGTGTTTGCTTTATTTTCAGGCGGCGTCACATCAGAACACCCTCATCTCGGCAGATCTTTGCCTTAAGGAACCCTACCTCGGCCCTTGATCAACTGTACTCTGTGTTATGGTCAACTCAGAGCCCTACATGGATCAGTGTTTCCTACCGCCTCTCTCCCGTGCGTTGCTCATGTCAGGGAGTATAGTCCACCGAGTGAACAGTAAGCAGTCTTCCCAAAGCATCAGATATGAAAAGGAGGAGACGCGGGGTTGGGTGTGGGACCCCATTCCGTGCCTCAGTGCAGACAAGCTAGAGGTCAATGCATCCCTCCAGAGACTGGGAGAAAAACAGGAGGTTATGAGCACGAGGTTCCCTCTGCAGGCCTTGAAGCAGGGACCTGGAATCAAACTGCTGACACCGTGGATCGTGGTTGGTTTGACAGGGAACTCACGAGGAAGATAAGGACGTGAAATAATGAAAATCATAAGAACAGCAGCGAACACTTCTACTGAGCCAAGGACTGCACCCTGAATGTAAACTCTGTGCTGGAACATATCTTAACTCACATGACCCTGAAAGCATCCCGACGTAGTCAATGTTGTTCTTTGCACCATTTGCTAGATGAAGAGACTGGGTACAGTGGCTAGAAAACTCAGCCAGGTTACAAAGCGGATAAATGGCCGAGCCCAAGCTCAGTGCTCTTCTGTGATGCTCTTGGACTACAACTCCAAGTGAAGTCTCTAACGACTATCTCTGCTCGCACTGCCAACACCATCGTCCTCCGTGGAGTGGATGGAGGCAGGCGTGGGCAGGGCAGGGAGCCGGGTGTGGCAGGCCGCCAGATCTAAGGTCTGGCACACAGGTTGCCAGGTGGCTCCCTCCTCTGAGGGGGCCCAGCACACACCCCAGGGGACTTGGCGGCAGGCCCCAGGGCCCTTTCCCCCGGATCTTGTCCACTTGAAAGGGGCCTGGCCCAGGTGGCCGGTTGGGCTGGTTGGCCAGCCTCCTTTGGACAAAGCAGGCGAGCCCAGCCAGCCTTCCAGTCGCCCCCGGCGTGGCACCAGCGCCCTCAGGCCGAGGGCCTCACGCGTGCCCTCCAACGCGGATTTCTCCTCAGAGCCGTGGCCTGGGCACTAGGAAGGCCAGGCCCTCCCGACTCCAGAGATGATGCTGGGACCCGTCGCCGGAAGGGCCTGCCCGTGTGGCAGCGGCTCCCCAAGCCGGCGGCCTGCTGGGGCCTCACTCACTGCTTGGCCATAAGCCTGTCTCGGCCCTTCGGATTCCACAGAGCCTTTCCTCCACCTGGCTGGAGTCGACAAGTGCGGGCGTGGGGTGAGGCCGTGGTTTTGCCTTTCCAGGAAGAAATGAGGCCCGGGCAAAAGCAGCTGGCCGAGGCAGAGCCTTGACCTGGCACCCCAGTCGGCCTTTGGCCACCAGGTCCAGACCACCGCTTCCAAAGAAGGGAAGCGGCCGGCCAGCTGATTGCAAGTGGGGGATGGGAGGGAGACAACAGCTGAAGCCAAGTCCAGCAGGGCGTTGGCGTTCCTTCTTCAGCTGGGACTGGCCTGGCCTGGCGGGCGGGCGGGGCCTTCACTGAGGACCCCCGAGGCCCGCCCTAGGCCCCGGCGGTGGCGGGTGGCGCATGCGCCCTTGGCCTCAGGGGTTGAACCCAAGCCCACAGGGCACTCAAAGCAGCCGGAGAAAGAAGGGGCCAGGGGAGAGGAAGGCAGGTAGGCGAGGCGGGCAGGGCTCGCCCACCTCTTCTCCTCAGGTCCCCGAGAGAGAAAGAGAGAGAGAGAGAGAGAGTGAGAGACAGACAGACAGACAGGCAGGGAAAGAGTGAGAGATCCCTGACCTCTGAGTATCTGCATCCACCACTGCTGCCAACTCACAGGCCATCCCACTTCCCCCCCTCCATCCCTATCCCCAGGCGCGGCCCCCCGGGGCCAGCCACACCACGGAGAGGCCCCTTCATGGTCACCTCCGTGCTGTCCCTTCCGGGCCTGACCCCACTGCAGGGGAACCGGTTCAGACAATCCAATCGTCTACATGTCCCTCTCCATGACAATTGTCTTCTCCAGTCTCACATGCCCAAACCGCACCCCCAACATCCTCCTTTGTCTGCAGCTGGAGATAGGAGGAGAATCTCTGCCATTGTGTTGAGAGACTCAGTTTCGCGGGTTTCTCTCCTCTACACGTGTTCTGAAGCTGGGTATTATTTTCTCCAGCGAACCTGTCTTGTGAAGGATTTGGCCAGCCATAAGAAGCTTCAGGGAAGAGGCGGAGGGGCTTCTCTCTCCGCCCCCGACAGCCCTGAGCTGGGTCAGTGCCTCAGACCTGGCCAGGGGCAGCCCATCCCCCGGCGCCCTCTCCCGGGGCATCCCAGGAAAGCTTCACAGCCAGCCCCACCCCACTCGCCACTGCCAGGACCATCGGCCTCCCTCGGGAGGACGGGGCAGGACAGGGAACCGGGTGTGGGAGGCCGCCAGATCTCAGCTCTGGCACACAGGCTGCCAGGCTGCCTGGTCCTCTGAGGGGGCCCAGCACACGCCCCAGGAAACTTGGCGGCAGGCCCCGGGGCTCTCTCCTCTGGAACTCGTCCACTTGAAAGGGGCCTGGCCCAGGTGGCTGGTTCGACCGGTTGGAAAGAAATCTTTTTCTTCTCTGAGAGACTGTTGCTTGTCATCTCCTGGACATGAGATGACAGACAATTGTTCCCATTTCCCTTTCTACTTGAAACCTGATGGATACATTGCCCACTGCCTTTAGAGACTGCAGGTCTTTCTGAAACTCTTTTCAGTGCGCTGGCTCACTTCAGCATCATTTCATTGTTCCATCCGAAATTCCTTTCAGTTGGATCTATTTTCCTTTCTAATCCTTTTGTATACCTAGATATTTAAAAGCTGCTCAAATCTGTAGTGGAGAAAAGTTGGGTTACAACTCTTTCAGACAGCATGTAAACCCACATTTTAGGGTTTCTACACAAAACGTCTCTGCCATGTTTCTAGCAGCTCTCCTTCCATATATTTTCCTCCAGGACTTCCTGTGACAAAATTGCCTTTCTAAAAGCCAGTCCTCCGTTCACTCTCTTGGCCAGTCACGTTTCCATAGAAAGAAAAAGGACTGGATTTTCCAAAGATGCAACAAGAATGATCAAGTCCAGATTCACACCTAGATATCCTGCTCCTGTTCTCCATGAATTGCAAAATTGAAGTTAATTATCTCGTTCATTTTGTCTAAATCTATTGGGTCACTTTGGCACTGAGCCCCTAAGCTGGTCCACAGCCTGCTTCAGCAGACACCAAACTCTCTCTCAAGTGCCTGCATTCGTGTGCTGAGTAGGTATTGTATTTATTTAGATCGTATTCAACAAAAGATCTTCACGGATTCACTCAAGTACTTAAGCATCTACTATGTGCCCAAAGGTCTTGAAATGTTGGGGGTCTGCAAGGAAGACAGATATGCCTAAACAGATAAATTACACTACTGAAATCATTTGAATGAAAGAGATGTGAATAAACTGCCGTGGGACTCCAGGCAAAGAACCCCCATGGGTTGACCTACAACTAAGAGATACAGCTCTGTCCTGGGGCTCTGAGGAGAAAAACAGCCACCATGGGGGGTGGACAGGCTCTGTACCATCTAAGGAAAGGAAAAGGAAGGGAGAGAAGATAAAGAGAAAACAAGAGAAACGGAAAGGTTTTCTTCTTCTGAGTGTTTCTGCCACCCACTTTTGGAGCACACTGCTTGCTGATGTCCTTTCCGGCCAGTCTTATCCTTCAGCCGGCTTCAGGAGACTTCACCAATTCGATTGTAAGGAGCTGGGCTCCTCCGTGCAGGCAATGCCAACTCCGGAGGGAGCCAGGAGGGGAGCCAAAGATTCACAGGACTCTGCAGCCCTTCTGCAGCTCACTGGTGTGGAGGGGCACCGAGGCTTCACCTTGGCCTCTGTCTCCAAGTTCACATAAAGGAGGGTCGGTTCCTTCCTCGCTAGATGAGCGTGGAGAGAAACCTCCTTCACAGAAGGGATTATGGAATAATTAAAGTCAGAGCCTTGAACAAGGCAAAGGGTTAGCACCATGAATCTGAAGTGACTGGACATGTGAATTAGTAACCAGTAGGACGAGGAGCTGAAGACAAAAAAAGAAAAAAGGCAAGAAACCAGTTCTCGATTTTCTAAGATGGAAATGCAAGTCTTTCTTCTTCCAAAAGAAAAAAGTCATTGAACCCTTTCCTTGAAAATAAAACTGAAAGGGGCCACATGTTGCAAAGAAGGGTTTTAACCGTGATGTCACTACACAATCATGTGTAGCCATCAGTTGTTAAGTGCACTGCAAATAGTTCACACCTTAACAATTATGTTACCAAAGTTCGCAGTTGAGAAATATAGACACACACACATATACATATATATACATGTAAGAAAAGAGTAGAGTGTGTGCCAATTGCTCACTGTACTATTGACAATATCACTCTTACAACTGAAAGCATGACTAGGAGAGAGAAGGTGGTGTGACCCTAGATTGCTAGAGTCACAGCAAGAAAAGTTAAGAAAGTGCCATCAGGTCATTTGGACAAAAGAATGCTATATGGCTGTTGGGTTTATAAGAGATCCATTGGAGAAAAACAAGTCACTACATTAAATTATTTTCTACTTACCTGCATCACCCTCTCCAAGAACACGTATTCTAAAATGAGACAAGTTATTACATTAAAAATGACCGGCTCTGGCATTTGGAAAACTACACCAAATAATGAAGTAAAAACTGGGTTACAAACATCCTGGTATCAACTCCAACTACCGTCTTTTACCAAACTAAAACTCTAATGATCACTAATTCACTTGCAATCTAGTGCTCCTCCCATATACAAAATCAACAACTTCCAATGTGTCATAACTTTTTTAAAATTTCCCTAACATTTTAGAGGATAATGTAAATATGTCTCCTGGAAAAGTTGAGAAAGATGGAGACACTAGGAAAGGAAAAGACGAAAATACTCCCCTAATCAATGATGTAAAACACAAGGCATGAACAACTGTTAAAAGAATTCTCTATGACATTGATCAAGTCTACTATCTCTACGCCTGGCTCTTTCCTATCAGTCATTTGATACATAAACAAATAGAATAGTGTATTTCATGGGATCAATTCTTTTAGTGGCGTGCTTTCCCTTTGACCACTACATATGCTTTTATGTGTTTGCTTTATTTTCAGGCGGCGTCACATCAGAACACCCTCATCTCGGCAGATCTTTGCCTTAAGGAACCCTACCTCGGCCCTTGATCAACTGTACTCTGTGTTATGGTCAACTCAGAGCCCTACATGGATCAGTGTTTCCTACCGCCTCTCTCCCGTGCGTTGCTCATGTCAGGGAGTATAGTCCACCGAGTGAACAGTAAGCAGTCTTCCCAAAGCATCAGATATGAAAAGGAGGAGACGCGGGGTTGGGTGTGGGACCCCATTCCGTGCCTCAGTGCAGACAAGCTAGAGGTCAATGCATCCCTCCAGAGACTGGGAGAAAAACAGGAGGTTATGAGCACGAGGTTCCCTCTGCAGGCCTTGAAGCAGGGACCTGGAATCAAACTGCTGACACCGTGGATCGTGGTTGGTTTGACAGGGAACTCACGAGGAAGATAAGGACGTGAAATAATGAAAATCATAAGAACAGCAGCGAACACTTCTACTGAGCCAAGGACTGCACCCTGAATGTAAACTCTGTGCTGGAACATATCTTAACTCACATGACCCTGAAAGCATCCCGACGTAGTCAATGTTGTTCTTTGCACCATTTGCTAGATGAAGAGACTGGGTACAGTGGCTAGAAAACTCAGCCAGGTTACAAAGCGGATAAATGGCCGAGCCCAAGCTCAGTGCTCTTCTGTGATGCTCTTGGACTACAACTCCAAGTGAAGTCTCTAACGACTATCTCCGCTCGCACTGCCAACACCATCGTCCTCCGTGGAGTGGATGGAGGCAGGCGTGGGCAGGGCAGGGAGCCGGGTGTGGCAGGCCGCCAGATCTAAGGTCTGGCACACAGGTTGCCAGGTGGCTCCCTCCTCTGAGGGGGCCCAGCACACGCCCCAGGGGACTTGGCGGCAGGCCCCAGGGCCCTTTCCCCCGGATCTTGTCCACTTGAAAGGGGCCTGGCCCAGGTGGCCGGTTGGGCTGGTTGGCCAGCCTCCTTTGGACAAAGCAGGCGAGCCCAGCCAGCCTTCCAGTCGCCCCCGGCGTGGCACCAGCGCCCTCAGGCCGAGGGCCTCACGCGTGCCCTCCAACGCGGATTTCTCCTCAGAGCCGTGGCCTGGGCACTAGGAAGGCCAGGCCCTCCCGACTCCAGAGATGATGCTGGGACCCGTCGCCGGAAGGGCCTGCCCGTGTGGCAGCGGCTCCCCAAGCCGGCGGCCTGCTGGGGCCTCACTCACTGCTTGGCCATAAGCCTGTCTCGGCCCTTCGGATTCCACAGAGCCTTTCCTCCACCTGGCTGGAGTCGACAAGTGCGGGCGTGGGGTGAGGCCGTGGTTTTGCCTTTCCAGGAAGAAATGAGGCCCGGGCAAAAGCAGCTGGCCGAGGCAGAGCCTTGACCTGGCACCCCAGTCGGCCTTTGGCCACCAGGTCCAGACCACCGCTTCCAAAGAAGGGAAGCGGCCGGCCAGCTGATTGCAAGTGGGGGATGGGAGGGAGACAACAGCTGAAGCCAAGTCCAGCAGGGCGTTGGCGTTCCTTCTTCAGCTGGGACTGGCCTGGCCTGGCGGGCGGGCGGGGCCTTCACTGAGGACCCCCGAGGCCCGCCCTAGGCCCCGGCGGTGGCGGGTGGCGCATGCGCCCTTGGCCTCAGGGGTTGAACCCAAGCCCACAGGGCACTCAAAGCAGCCGGAGAAAGAAGGGGCCAGGGGAGAGGAAGGCAGGTAGGCGAGGCGGGCAGGGCTCGCCCACCTCTTCTCCTCAGGTCCCCGAGAGAGAAAGAGAGAGAGAGAGAGAGAGAGAGAGAGTGAGAGACAGACAGACAGACAGGCAGGGAAAGAGTGAGAGATCCCTGACCTCTGAGTATCTGCATCCACCACTGCTGCCAACTCACAGGCCATCCCACTTCCCCCCCTCCATCCCCATCCCCAGGCGCGGCCCCCCGGGGCCAGCCACACCACGGAGAGGCCCCTTCATGGTCACCTCCGTGCTGTCCCTTCCGGGCCTGACCCCACTGCAGGGGAACCGGTTCAGACAATCCAATCGTCTACATGTCCCTCTCCATGACAATTGTCTTCTCCAGTCTCACATGCCCAAACCGCACCCCCAACATCCTCCTTTGTCTGCAGCTGGAGATAGGAGGAGAATCTCTGCCATTGTGTTGAGAGACTCAGTTTCGCGGGTTTCTCCCCTGTACACGTGTTCTGAAGCTGGGTATTATTTTCTCCAGCGAACCTGTCTTGTGAAGGATTTGGCCAGCCATAAGAAGCTTCAGGGAAGAGGCGGAGGGGCTTCTCTCTCCGCCCCCGACAGCCCTGAGCTGGGTCAGTGCCTCAGACCTGGCCAGGGGCAGCCCATCCCCCGGCGCCCTCTCCCGGGGCATCCCAGGAAAGCTTCACAGCCAGCCCCACCCCACTCGCCACTGCCAGGACCATCGGCCTCCCTCGGGAGGACGGGGCAGGACAGGGAACCGGGTGTGGGAGGCCGCCAGATCTCAGCTCTGGCACACAGGCTGCCAGGCTGCCTGGTCCTCTGAGGGGGCCCAGCACACGCCCCAGGAAACTTGGCGGCAGGCCCCGGGGCTCTCTCCTCTGGAACTCGTCCACTTGAAAGGGGCCTGGCCCAGGTGGCTGGTTCGACCGGTTGGAAAGAAATCTTTTTCTTCTCTGAGAGACTGTTGCTTGTCATCTCCTGGACATGAGATGACAGACAATTGTTCCCATTTCCCTTTCTACTTGAAACCTGATGGATACATTGCCCACTGCCTTTAGAGACTGCAGGTCTTTCTGAAACTCTTTTCAGTGCGCTGGCTCACTTCAGCATCATTTCATTGTTCCATCCGAAATTCCTTTCAGTTGGATCTATTTTCCTTTCTAATCCTTTTGTATACCTAGATATTTAAAAGCTGCTCAAATCTGTAGTGGAGAAAAGTTGGGTTACAACTCTTTCAGACAGCATGTAAACCCACATTTTAGGGTTTCTACACAAAACGTCTCTGCCATGTTTCTAGCAGCTCTCCTTCCATATATTTTCCTCCAGGACTTCCTGTGACAAAATTGCCTTTCTAAAAGCCAGTCCTCCGTTCACTCTCTTGGCCAGTCACGTTTCCATAGAAAGAAAAAGGACTGGATTTTCCAAAGATGCAACAAGAATGATCAAGTCCCGATTCACACCTAGATATCCTGCTCCTGTTCTCCATGAATTGCAAAATTGAAGTTAATTATCTCGTTCATTTTGTCTAAATCTATTGGGTCACTTTGGCACTGAGCCCCTAAGCTGGTCCACAGCCTGCTTCAGCAGACACCAAACTCTCTCTCAAGTGCCTGCATTCGTGTGCTGAGTAGGTATTGTATTTATTTAGATCGTATTCAACAAAAGATCTTCACGGATTCACTCAAGTACTTAAGCATCTACTATGTGCCCAAAGGTCTTGAAATGTTGGGGGTCTGCAAGGAAGACAGATATGCCTAAACAGATAAATTACACTACTGAAATCATTTGAATGAAAGAGATGTGAATAAACTGCCGTGGGACTCCAGGCAAAGAACCCCCATGGGTTGACCTACAACTAAGAGATACAGCTCTGTCCTGGGGCTCTGAGGAGAAAAACAGCCACCATGGGGGGTGGACAGGCTCTGTACCATCTAAGGAAAGGAAAAGGAAGGGAGAGAAGATAAAGAGAAAACAAGAGAAACGGAAAGGTTTTCTTCTTCTGAGTGTTTCTGCCACCCACTTTTGGAGCACACTGCTTGCTGATGTCCTTTCCGGCCAGTCTTATCCTTCAGCCGGCTTCAGGAGACTTCACCAATTCGATTGTAAGGAGCTGGGCTCCTCCGTGCAGGCAATGCCAACTCCGGAGGGAGCCAGGAGGGGAGCCAAAGATTCACAGGACTCTGCAGCCCTTCTGCAGCTCACTGGTGTGGAGGGGCACCGAGGCTTCACCTTGGCCTCTGTCTCCAAGTTCACATAAAGGAGGGTCGGTTCCTTCCTCGCTAGATGAGCGTGGAGAGAAACCTCCTTCACAGAAGGGATTATGGAATAATTAAAGTCAGAGCCTTGAACAAGGCAAAGGGTTAGCACCATGAATCTGAAGTGACTGGACATGTGAATTAGTAACCAGTAGGACGAGGAGCTGAAGACAAAAAAAGAAAAAAGGCAAGAAACCAGTTCTCGATTTTCTAAGATGGAAATGCAAGTCTTTCTTCTTCCAAAAGAAAAAAGTCATTGAACCCTTTCCTTGAAAATAAAACTGAAAGGGGCCACATGTTGCAAAGAAGGGTTTTAACCGTGATGTCACTACACAATCATGTGTAGCCATCAGTTGTTAAGTGCACTGCAAATAGTTCACACCTTAACAATTATGTTACCAAAGTTCGCAGTTGAGAAATATAGACACACACACATATACATATATATACATGTAAGAAAAGAGTAGAGTGTGTGCCAATTGCTCACTGTACTATTGACAATATCACTCTTACAACTGAAAGCATGACTAGGAGAGAGAAGGTGGTGTGACCCTAGATTGCTAGAGTCACAGCAAGAAAAGTTAAGAAAGTGCCATCAGGTCATTTGGACAAAAGAATGCTATATGGCTGTTGGGTTTATAAGAGATCCATTGGAGAAAAACAAGTCACTACATTAAATTATTTTCTACTTACCTGCATCACCCTCTCCAAGAACACATATTCTAAAATGAGACAAGTTATTACATTAAAAATGACCGGCTCTGGCATTTGGAAAACTACACCAAATAATGAAGTAAAAACTGGGTTACAAACATCCTGGTATCAACTCCAACTACCGTCTTTTACCAAACTAAAACTCTAATGATCACTAATTCACTTGCAATCTAGTGCTCCTCCCATATACAAAATCAACAACTTCCAATGTGTCATAACTTTTTTAAAATTTCCCTAACATTTTAGAGGATAATGTAAATATGTCTCCTGGAAAAGTTGAGAAAGATGGAGACACTAGGAAAGGAAAAGACGAAAATACTCCCCTAATCAATGATGTAAAACACAAGGCATGAACAACTGTTAAAAGAATTCTCTATGACATTGATCAAGTCTACTATCTCTACGCCTGGCTCTTTCCTATCAGTCATTTGATACATAAACAAATAGAATAGTGTATTTCATGGGATCAATTCTTTTAGTGGCGTGCTTTCCCTTTGACCACTACATATGCTTTTATGTGTTTGCTTTATTTTCAGGCGGCGTCACATCAGAACACCCTCATCTCGGCAGATCTTTGCCTTAAGGAACCCTACCTCGGCCCTTGATCAACTGTACTCTGTGTTATGGTCAACTCAGAGCCCTACATGGATCAGTGTTTCCTACCGCCTCTCTCCCGTGCGTTGCTCATGTCAGGGAGTATAGTCCACCGAGTGAACAGTAAGCAGTCTTCCCAAAGCATCAGATATGAAAAGGAGGAGACGCGGGGTTGGGTGTGGGACCCCATTCCGTGCCTCAGTGCAGACAAGCTAGAGGTCAATGCATCCCTCCAGAGACTGGGAGAAAAACAGGAGGTTATGAGCACGAGGTTCCCTCTGCAGGCCTTGAAGCAGGGACCTGGAATCAAACTGCTGACACCGTGGATCGTGGTTGGTTTGACAGGGAACTCACGAGGAAGATAAGGACGTGAAATAATGAAAATCATAAGAACAGCAGCGAACACTTCTACTGAGCCAAGGACTGCACCCTGAATGTAAACTCTGTGCTGGAACATATCTTAACTCACATGACCCTGAAAGCATCCCGACGTAGTCAATGTTGTTCTTTGCACCATTTGCTAGATGAAGAGACTGGGTACAGTGGCTAGAAAACTCAGCCAGGTTACAAAGCGGATAAATGGCCGAGCCCAAGCTCAGTGCTCTTCTGTGATGCTCTTGGACTACAACTCCAAGTGAAGTCTCTAACGACTATCTCCGCTCGCACTGCCAACACCATCGTCCTCCGTGGAGTGGATGGAGGCAGGCGTGGGCAGGGCAGGGAGCCGGGTGTGGCAGGCCGCCAGATCTAAGGTCTGGCACACAGGTTGCCAGGTGGCTCCCTCCTCTGAGGGGGCCCAGCACACGCCCCAGGGGACTTGGCGGCAGGCCCCAGGGCCCTTTCCCCCGGATCTTGTCCACTTGAAAGGGGCCTGGCCCAGGTGGCCGGTTGGGCTGGTTGGCCAGCCTCCTTTGGACAAAGCAGGCGAGCCCAGCCAGCCTTCCAGTCGCCCCCGGCGTGGCACCAGCGCCCTCAGGCCGAGGGCCTCACGCGTGCCCTCCAACGCGGATTTCTCCTCAGAGCCGTGGCCTGGGCACTAGGAAGGCCAGGCCCTCCCGACTCCAGAGATGATGCTGGGACCCGTCGCCGGAAGGGCCTGCCCGTGTGGCAGCGGCTCCCCAAGCCGGCGGCCTGCTGGGGCCTCACTCACTGCTTGGCCATAAGCCTGTCTCGGCCCTTCGGATTCCACAGAGCCTTTCCTCCACCTGGCTGGAGTCGACAAGTGCGGGCGTGGGGTGAGGCCGTGGTTTTGCCTTTCCAGGAAGAAATGAGGCCCGGGCAAAAGCAGCTGGCCGAGGCAGAGCCTTGACCTGGCACCCCAGTCGGCCTTTGGCCACCAGGTCCAGACCACCGCTTCCAAAGAAGGGAAGCGGCCGGCCAGCTGATTGCAAGTGGGGGATGGGAGGGAGACAACAGCTGAAGCCAAGTCCAGCAGGGCGTTGGCGTTCCTTCTTCAGCTGGGACTGGCCTGGCCTGGCGGGCGGGCGGGGCCTTCACTGAGGACCCCCGAGGCCCGCCCTAGGCCCCGGCGGTGGCGGGTGGCGCATGCGCCCTTGGCCTCAGGGGTTGAACCCAAGCCCACAGGGCACTCAAAGCAGCCGGAGAAAGAAGGGGCCAGGGGAGAGGAAGGCAGGTAGGCGAGGCGGGCAGGGCTCGCCCACCTCTTCTCCTCAGGTCCCCGAGAGAGAAAGAGAGAGAGAGAGAGAGAGAGAGAGAGTGAGAGACAGACAGACAGACAGGCAGGGAAAGAGTGAGAGATCCCTGACCTCTGAGTATCTGCATCCACCACTGCTGCCAACTCACAGGCCATCCCACTTCCCCCCCTCCATCCCCATCCCCAGGCGCGGCCCCCCGGGGCCAGCCACACCACGGAGAGGCCCCTTCATGGTCACCTCCGTGCTGTCCCTTCCGGGCCTGACCCCACTGCAGGGGAACCGGTTCAGACAATCCAATCGTCTACATGTCCCTCTCCATGACAATTGTCTTCTCCAGTCTCACATGCCCAAACCGCACCCCCAACATCCTCCTTTGTCTGCAGCTGGAGATAGGAGGAGAATCTCTGCCATTGTGTTGAGAGACTCAGTTTCGCGGGTTTCTCCCCTGTACACGTGTTCTGAAGCTGGGTATTATTTTCTCCAGCGAACCTGTCTTGTGAAGGATTTGGCCAGCCATAAGAAGCTTCAGGGAAGAGGCGGAGGGGCTTCTCTCTCCGCCCCCGACAGCCCTGAGCTGGGTCAGTGCCTCAGACCTGGCCAGGGGCAGCCCATCCCCCGGCGCCCTCTCCCGGGGCATCCCAGGAAAGCTTCACAGCCAGCCCCACCCCACTCGCCACTGCCAGGACCATCGGCCTCCCTCGGGAGGACGGGGCAGGACAGGGAACCGGGTGTGGGAGGCCGCCAGATCTCAGCTCTGGCACACAGGCTGCCAGGCTGCCTGGTCCTCTGAGGGGGCCCAGCACACGCCCCAGGAAACTTGGCGGCAGGCCCCGGGGCTCTCTCCTCTGGAACTCGTCCACTTGAAAGGGGCCTGGCCCAGGTGGCTGGTTCGACCGGTTGGAAAGAAATCTTTTTCTTCTCTGAGAGACTGTTGCTTCTCATCTCCTGGACATGAGATGACAGACAATTGTTCCCATTTCCCTTTCTACTTGAAACCTGATGGATACATTGCCCACTGCCTTTAGAGACTGCAGGTCTTTCTGAAACTCTTTTCAGTGCGCTGGCTCACTTCAGCATCATTTCATTGTTCCATCCGAAATTCCTTTCAGTTGGATCTATTTTCCTTTCTAATCCTTTTGTATACCTAGATATTTAAAAGCTGCTCAAATCTGTAGTGGAGAAAAGTTGGGTTACAACTCTTTCAGACAGCATGTAAACCCACATTTTAGGGTTTCTACACAAAACGTCTCTGCCATGTTTCTAGCAGCTCTCCTTCCATATATTTTCCTCCAGGACTTCCTGTGACAAAATTGCCTTTCTAAAAGCCAGTCCTCCGTTCACTCTCTTGGCCAGTCACGTTTCCATAGAAAGAAAAAGGACTGGATTTTCCAAAGATGCAACAAGAATGATCAAGTCCCGATTCACACCTAGATATCCTGCTCCTGTTCTCCATGAATTGCAAAATTGAAGTTAATTATCTCGTTCATTTTGTCTAAATCTATTGGGTCACTTTGGCACTGAGCCCCTAAGCTGGTCCACAGCCTGCTTCAGCAGACACCAAACTCTCTCTCAAGTGCCTGCATTCGTGTGCTGAGTAGGTATTGTATTTATTTAGATCGTATTCAACAAAAGATCTTCACGGATTCACTCAAGTACTTAAGCATCTACTATGTGCCCAAAGGTCTTGAAATGTTGGGGGTCTGCAAGGAAGACAGATATGCCTAAACAGATAAATTACACTACTGAAATCATTTGAATGAAAGAGATGTGAATAAACTGCCGTGGGACTCCAGGCAAAGAACCCCCATGGGTTGACCTACAACTAAGAGATACAGCTCTGTCCTGGGGCTCTGAGGAGAAAAACAGCCACCATGGGGGGTGGACAGGCTCTGTACCATCTAAGGAAAGGAAAAGGAAGGGAGAGAAGATAAAGAGAAAACAAGAGAAACGGAAAGGTTTTCTTCTTCTGAGTGTTTCTGCCACCCACTTTTGGAGCACACTGCTTGCTGATGTCCTTTCCGGCCAGTCTTATCCTTCAGCCGGCTTCAGGAGACTTCACCAATTCGATTGTAAGGAGCTGGGCTCCTCCGTGCAGGCAATGCCAACTCCGGAGGGAGCCAGGAGGGGAGCCAAAGATTCACAGGACTCTGCAGCCCTTCTGCAGCTCACTGGTGTGGAGGGGCACCGAGGCTTCACCTTGGCCTCTGTCTCCAAGTTCACATAAAGGAGGTTCGGTTCCTTCCTCGCTAGATGAGCGTGGAGAGAAACCTCCTTCACAGAAGGGATTATGGAATAATTAAAGTCAGAGCCTTGAACAAGGCAAAGGGTTAGCACCATGAATCTGAAGTGACTGGACATGTGAATTAGTAACCAGTAGGACGAGGAGCTGAAGACAAAAAAAGAAAAAAGGCAAGAAACCAGTTCTCGATTTTCTAAGATGGAAATGCAAGTCTTTCTTCTTCCAAAAGAAAAAAGTCATTGAACCCTTTCCTTGAAAATAAAACTGAAAGGGGCCACATGTTGCAAAGAAGGGTTTTAACCGTGATGTCACTACACAATCATGTGTAGCCATCAGTTGTTAAGTGCACTGCAAATAGTTCACACCTTAACAATTATGTTACCAAAGTTCGCAGTTGAGAAATATAGACACACGCACATATACATATATATACATGTAAGAAAAGAGTAGAGTGTGTGCCAATTGCTCACTGTACTATTGACAATATCACTCTTACAACTGAAAGCATGACTAGGAGAGAGAAGGTGGTGTGACCCTAGATTGCTAGAGTCACAGCAAGAAAAGTTAAGAAAGTGCCATCAGGTCATTTGGACAAAAGAATGCTATATGGCTGTTGGGTTTATAAGAGATCCATTGGAGAAAAACAAGTCACTACATTAAATTATTTTCTACTTACCTGCATCACCCTCTCCAAGAACACATATTCTAAAATGAGACAAGTTATTACATTAAAAATGACCGGCTCTGGCATTTGGAAAACTACACCAAATAATGAAGTAAAAACTGGGTTACAAACATCCTGGTATCAACTCCAACTACCGTCTTTTACCAAACTAAAACTCTAATGATCACTAATTCACTTGCAATCTAGTGCTCCTCCCATATACAAAATCAACAACTTCCAATGTGTCATAACTTTTTAAAAATTTCCCTAACATTTTAGAGGATAATGTAAATATGTCTCCTGGAAAAGTTGAGAAAGATGGAGACACTAGGAAAGGAAAAGACGAAAATACTCCCCTAATCAATGATGTAAAACACAAGGCATGAACAACTGTTAAAAGAATTCTCTATGACATTGATCAAGTCTACTATCTCTACGCCTGGCTCTTTCCTATCAGTCATTTGATACATAAACAAATAGAATAGTGTATTTCATGGGATCAATTCTTTTAGTGGCGTGCTTTCCCTTTGACCACTACATATGCTTTTATGTGTTTGCTTTATTTTCAGGCGGCGTCACATCAGAACACCCTCATCTCGGCAGATCTTTGCCTTAAGGAACCCTACCTCGGCCCTTGATCAACTGTACTCTGTGTTATGGTCAACTCAGAGCCCTACATGGATCAGTGTTTCCTACCGCCTCTCTCCCGTGCGTTGCTCATGTCAGGGAGTATAGTCCACCGAGTGAACAGTAAGCAGTCTTCCCAAAGCATCAGATATGAAAAGGAGGAGACGCGGGGTTGGGTGTGGGACCCCATTCCGTGCCTCAGTGCAGACAAGCTAGAGGTCAATGCATCCCTCCAGAGACTGGGAGAAAAACAGGAGGTTATGAGCACGAGGTTCCCTCTGCAGGCCTTGAAGCAGGGACCTGGAATCAAACTGCTGACACCGTGGATCGTGGTTGGTTTGACAGGGAACTCACGAGGAAGATAAGGACGTGAAATAATGAAAATCATAAGAACAGCAGCGAACACTTCTACTGAGCCAAGGACTGCACCCTGAATGTAAACTCTGTGCTGGAACATATCTTAACTCACATGACCCTGAAAGCATCCCGACGTAGTCAATGTTGTTCTTTGCACCATTTGCTAGATGAAGAGACTGGGTACAGTGGCTAGAAAACTCAGCCAGGTTACAAAGCGGATAAATGGCCGAGCCCAAGCTCAGTGCTCTTCTGTGATGCTCTTGGACTACAACTCCAAGTGAAGTCTCTAACGACTATCTCTGCTCGCACTGCCAACACCATCGTCCTCCGTGGAGTGGATGGAGGCAGGCGTGGGCAGGGCAGGGAGCCGGGTGTGGCAGGCCGCCAGATCTAAGGTCTGGCACACAGGTTGCCAGGTGGCTCCCTCCTCTGAGGGGGCCCAGCACACGCCCCAGGGGACTTGGCGGCAGGCCCCAGGGCCCTTTCCCCCGGATCTTGTCCACTTGAAAGGGGCCTGGCCCAGGTGGCCGGTTGGGCTGGTTGGCCAGCCTCCTTTGGACAAAGCAGGCGAGCCCAGCCAGCCTTCCAGTCGCCCCCGGCGTGGCACCAGCGCCCTCAGGCCGAGGGCCTCACGCGTGCCCTCCAACGCGGATTTCTCCTCAGAGCCGTGGCCTGGGCACTAGGAAGGCCAGGCCCTCCCGACTCCAGAGATGATGCTGGGACCCGTCGCCGGAAGGGCCTGCCCGTGTGGCAGCGGCTCCCCAAGCCGGCGGCCTGCTGGGGCCTCACTCACTGCTTGGCCATAAGCCTGTCTCGGCCCTTCGGATTCCACAGAGCCTTTCCTCCACCTGGCTGGAGTCGAC
Source organism: Diceros bicornis minor (assembly GCF_020826845.1). Lineage (NCBI taxonomy): Eukaryota > Metazoa > Chordata > Mammalia > Perissodactyla > Rhinocerotidae > Diceros > Diceros bicornis. The sequence continues at coordinate 17,877 of NW_026691569.1, forward strand.
AAGTGCGGGCGTGGGGTGAGGCCGTGGTTTTGCCTTTCCAGGAAGAAATGAGGCCCGGGCAAAAGCAGCTGGCCGAGGCAGAGCCTTGACCTGGCACCCCAGTCGGCCTTTGGCCACCAGGTCCAGACCACCGCTTCCAAAGAAGGGAAGCGGCCGGCCAGCTGATTGCAAGTGGGGGATGGGAGGGAGACAACAGCTGAAGCCAAGTCCAGCAGGGCGTTGGCGTTCCTTCTTCAGCTGGGACTGGCCTGGCCTGGCGGGCGGGCGGGGCCTTCACTGAGGACCCCCGAGGCCCGCCCTAGGCCCTGGCGGTGGCGGGTGGCGCATGCGCCCTTGGCCTCAGGGGTTGAACCCAAGCCCACAGGGCACTCAAAGCAGCCGGAGAAAGAAGGGGCCAGGGGAGAGGAAGGCAGGTAGGCGAGGCGGGCAGGGCTCGCCCACCTCTTCTCCTCAGGTCCCCGAGAGAGAAAGAGAGAGAGAGAGAGAGAGAGAGTGAGAGACAGACAGACAGACAGGCAGGGAAAGAGTGAGAGATCCCTGACCTCTGAGTATCTGCATCCACCACTGCTGCCAACTCACAGGCCATCCCACTTCCCCCCCTCCATCCCCATCCCCAGGCGCGGCCCCCCGGGGCCGGCCACACCACGGAGAGGCCCCTTCATGGTCACCTCCGTGCTGTCCCTTCCGGGCCTGACCCCACTGCAGGGGAACCGGTTCAGACAATCCAATCGTCTACATGTCCCTCTCCATGACAATTGTCTTCTCCAGTCTCACATGCCCAAACCGCACCCCCAACATCCTCCTTTGTCTGCAGCTGGAGATAGGAGGAGAATCTCTGCCATTGTGTTGAGAGACTCAGTTTCGCGGGTTTCTCCCCTGTACACGTGTTCTGAAGCTGGGTATTATTTTCTCCAGCGAACCTGTCTTGTGAAGTATTTGGCCAGCCATAAGAAGCTTCAGGGAAGAGGCGGAGGGGCTTCTCTCTCCGCCCCCGACAGCCCTGAGCTGGGTCAGTGCCTCAGACCTGGCCAGGGGCAGCCCATCCCCCGGCGCCCTCTCCCGGGGCATCCCAGGAAAGCTTCACAGCCAGCCCCACCCCACTCGCCACTGCCAGGACCATCGGCCTCCCTCGGGAGGACGGGGCAGGACAGGGAACCGGGTGTGGGAGGCCGCCAGATCTCAGCTCTGGCACACAGGCTGCCAGGCTGCCTGGTCCTCTGAGGGGGCCCAGCACACGCCCCAGGAAACTTGGCGGCAGGCCCCGGGGCTCTCTCCTCTGGAACTCGTCCACTTGAAAGGGGCCTGGCCCAGGTGGCTGGTTCGACCGGTTGGAAAGAAATCTTTTTCTTCTCTGAGAGACTGTTGCTTGTCATCTCCTGGACATGAGATGACAGACAATTGTTCCCATTTCCCTTTCTACTTGAAACCTGATGGATACATTGCCCACTGCCTTTAGAGACTGCAGGTCTTTCTGAAACTCTTTTCAGTGCGCTGGCTCACTTCAGCATCATTTCATTGTTCCATCCGAAATTCCTTTCAGTTGGATCTATTTTCCTTTCTAATCCTTTTGTATACCTAGATATTTAAAAGCTGCTCAAATCTGTAGTGGAGAAAAGTTGGGTTACAACTCTTTCAGACAGCATGTAAACCCACATTTTAGGGTTTCTACACAAAACGTCTCTGCCATGTTTCTAGCAGCTCTCCTTCCATATATTTTCCTCCAGGACTTCCTGTGACAAAATTGCCTTTCTAAAAGCCAGTCCTCCGTTCACTCTCTTGGCCAGTCACGTTTCCATAGAAAGAAAAAGGACTGGATTTTCCAAAGATGCAACAAGAATGATCAAGTCCCGATTCACACCTAGATATCCTGCTCCTGTTCTCCATGAATTGCAAAATTGAAGTTAATTATCTCGTTCATTTTGTCTAAATCTATTGGGTCACTTTGGCACTGAGCCCCTAAGCTGGTCCACAGCCTGCTTCAGCAGACACCAAACTCTCTCTCAAGTGCCTGCATTCGTGTGCTGAGTAGGTATTGTATTTATTTAGATCGTATTCAACAAAAGATCTTCACGGATTCACTCAAGTACTTAAGCATCTACTATGTGCCCAAAGGTCTTGAAATGTTGGGGGTCTGCAAGGAAGACAGATATGCCTAAACAGATAAATTACACTACTGAAATCATTTGAATGAAAGAGATGTGAATAAACTGCCGTGGGACTCCAGGCAAAGAACTCCCATGGGTTGACCTACAACTAAGAGATACAGCTCTGTCCTGGGGCTCTGAGGAGAAAAACAGCCACCATGGGGGGTGGACAGGCTCTGTACCATCTAAGGAAAGGAAAAGGAAGGGAGAGAAGATAAAGAGAAAACAAGAGAAACGGAAAGGTTTTCTTCTTCTGAGTGTTTCTGCCACCCACTTTTGGAGCACACTGCTTGCTGATGTCCTTTCCGGCCAGTCTTATCCTTCAGCCGGCTTCAGGAGACTTCACCAATTCGATTGTAAGGAGCTGGGCTCCTCCGTGCAGGCAATGCCAACTCCGGAGGGAGCCAGGAGGGGAGCCAAAGATTCACAGGACTCTGCAGCCCTTCTGCAGCTCACTGGTGTGGAGGGGCACCGAGGCTTCACCTTGGCCTCTGTCTCCAAGTTCACATAAAGGAGGGTCGGTTCCTTCCTCGCTAGATGAGCGTGGAGAGAAACCTCCTTCACAGAAGGGATTATGGAATAATTAAAGTCAGAGCCTTGAACAAGGCAAAGGGTTAGCACCATGAATCTGAAGTGACTGGACATGTGAATTAGTAACCAGTAGGACGAGGAGCTGAAGACAAAAAAAGAAAAAAGGCAAGAAACCAGTTCTCGATTTTCTAAGATGGAAATGCAAGTCTTTCTTCTTCCAAAAGAAAAAAGTCATTGAACCCTTTCCTTGAAAATAAAACTGAAAGGGGCCACATGTTGCAAAGAAGGGTTTTAACCGTGATGTCACTACACAATCATGTGTAGCCATCAGTTGTTAAGTGCACTGCAAATAGTTCACACCTTAACAATTATGTTACCAAAGTTCGCAGTTGAGAAATATAGACACACACACATATACATATATATACATGTAAGAAAAGAGTAGAGTGTGTGCCAATTGCTCACTGTACTATTGACAATATCACTCTTACAACTGAAAGCATGACTAGGAGAGAGAAGGTGGTGTGACCCTAGATTGCTAGAGTCACAGCAAGAAAAGTTAAGAAAGTGCCATCAGGTCATTTGGACAAAAGAATGCTATATGGCTGTTGGGTTTATAAGAGATCCATTGGAGAAAAACAAGTCACTACATTAAATTATTTTCTACTTACCTGCATCACCCTCTCCAAGAACACATATTCTAAAATGAGACAAGTTATTACATTAAAAATGACCGGCTCTGGCATTTGGAAAACTACACCAAATAATGAAGTAAAAACTGGGTTACAAACATCCTGGTATCAACTCCAACTACCGTCTTTTACCAAACTAAAACTCTAATGATCACTAATTCACTTGCAATCTAGTGCTCCTCCCATATACAAAATCAACAACTTCCAATGTGTCATAACTTTTTTAAAATTTCCCTAACATTTTAGAGGATAATGTAAATATGTCTCCTGGAAAAGTTGAGAAAGATGGAGACACTAGGAAAGGAAAAGACGAAAATACTCCCCTAATCAATGATGTAAAACACAAGGCATGAACAACTGTTAAAAGAATTCTCTATGACATTGATCAAGTCTACTATCTCTACGCCTGGCTCTTTCCTATCAGTCATTTGATACATAAACAAATAGAATAGTGTATTTCATGGGATCAATTCTTTTAGTGGCGTGCTTTCCCTTTGACCACTACATATGCTTTTATGTGTTTGCTTTATTTTCAGGCGGCGTCACATCAGAACACCCTCATCTCGGCAGATCTTTGCCTTAAGGAACCCTACCTCGGCCCTTGATCAACTGTACTCTGTGTTATGGTCAACTCAGAGCCCTACATGGATCAGTGTTTCCTACCGCCTCTCTCCCGTGCGTTGCTCATGTCAGGGAGTATAGTCCACCGAGTGAACAGTAAGCAGTCTTCCCAAAGCATCAGATATGAAAAGGAGGAGACGCGGGGTTGGGTGTGGGACCCCATTCCGTGCCTCAGTGCAGACAAGCTAGAGGTCAATGCATCCCTCCAGAGACTGGGAGAAAAACAGGAGGTTATGAGCACGAGGTTCCCTCTGCAGGCCTTGAAGCAGGGACCTGGAATCAAACTGCTGACACCGTGGATCGTGGTTGGTTTGACAGGGAACTCACGAGGAAGATAAGGACGTGAAATAATGAAAATCATAAGAACAGCAGCGAACACTTCTACTGAGCCAAGGACTGCACCCTGAATGTAAACTCTGTGCTGGAACATATCTTAACTCACATGACCCTGAAAGCATCCCGACGTAGTCAATGTTGTTCTTTGCACCATTTGCTAGATGAAGAGACTGGGTACAGTGGCTAGAAAACTCAGCCAGGTTACAAAGCGGATAAATGGCCGAGCCCAAGCTCAGTGCTCTTCTGTGATGCTCTTGGACTACAACTCCAAGTGAAGTCTCTAACGACTATCTCCGCTCGCACTGCCAACACCATCGTCCTCCGTGGAGTGGATGGAGGCAGGCGTGGGCAGGGCAGGGAGCCGGGTGTGGCAGGCCGCCAGATCTAAGGTCTGGCACACAGGTTGCCAGGTGGCTCCCTCCTCTGAGGGGGCCCAGCACACGCCCCAGGGGACTTGGCGGCAGGCCCCAGGGCCCTTTCCCCCGGATCTTGTCCACTTGAAAGGGGCCTGGCCCAGGTGGCCGGTTGGGCTGGTTGGCCAGCCTCCTTTGGACAAAGCAGGCGAGCCCAGCCAGCCTTCCAGTCGCCCCCGGCGTGGCACCAGCGCCCTCAGGCCGAGGGCCTCACGCGTGCCCTCCAACGCGGATTTCTCCTCAGAGCCGTGGCCTGGGCACTAGGAAGGCCAGGCCCTCCCGACTCCAGAGATGATGCTGGGACCCGTCGCCGGAAGGGCCTGCCCGTGTGGCAGCGGCTCCCCAAGCCGGCGGCCTGCTGGGGCCTCACTCACTGCTTGGCCATAAGCCTGTCTCGGCCCTTCGGATTCCACAGAGCCTTTCCTCCACCTGGCTGGAGTCGACAAGTGCGGGCGTGGGGTGAGGCCGTGGTTTTGCCTTTCCAGGAAGAAATGAGGCCCGGGCAAAAGCAGCTGGCCGAGGCAGAGCCTTGACCTGGCACCCCAGTCGGCCTTTGGCCACCAGGTCCAGACCACCGCTTCCAAAGAAGGGAAGCGGCCGGCCAGCTGATTGCAAGTGGGGGATGGGAGGGAGACAACAGCTGAAGCCAAGTCCAGCAGGGCGTTGGCGTTCCTTCTTCAGCTGGGACTGGCCTGGCCTGGCGGGCGGGCGGGGCCTTCACTGAGGACCCCCGAGGCCCGCCCTAGGCCCCGGCGGTGGCGGGTGGCGCATGCGCCCTTGGCCTCAGGGGTTGAACCCAAGCCCACAGGGCACTCAAAGCAGCCGGAGAAAGAAGGGGCCAGGGGAGAGGAAGGCAGGTAGGCGAGGCGGGCAGGGCTCGCCCACCTCTTCTCCTCAGGTCCCCGAGAGAGAAAGAGAGAGAGAGAGAGAGAGAGAGAGAGTGAGAGACAGACAGACAGACAGGCAGGGAAAGAGTGAGAGATCCCTGACCTCTGAGTATCTGCATCCACCACTGCTGCCAACTCACAGGCCATCCCACTTCCCCCCCTCCATCCCCATCCCCAGGCGCGGCCCCCCGGGGCCAGCCACACCACGGAGAGGCCCCTTCATGGTCACCTCCGTGCTGTCCCTTCCGGGCCTGACCCCACTGCAGGGGAACCGGTTCAGACAATCCAATCGTCTACATGTCCCTCTCCATGACAATTGTCTTCTCCAGTCTCACATGCCCAAACCGCACCCCCAACATCCTCCTTTGTCTGCAGCTGGAGATAGGAGGAGAATCTCTGCCATTGTGTTGAGAGACTCAGTTTCGCGGGTTTCTCCCCTGTACACGTGTTCTGAAGCTGGGTATTATTTTCTCCAGCGAACCTGTCTTGTGAAGGATTTGGCCAGCCATAAGAAGCTTCAGGGAAGAGGCGGAGGGGCTTCTCTCTCCGCCCCCGACAGCCCTGAGCTGGGTCAGTGCCTCAGACCTGGCCAGGGGCAGCCCATCCCCCGGCGCCCTCTCCCGGGGCATCCCAGGAAAGCTTCACAGCCAGCCCCACCCCACTCGCCACTGCCAGGACCATCGGCCTCCCTCGGGAGGACGGGGCAGGACAGGGAACCGGGTGTGGGAGGCCGCCAGATCTCAGCTCTGGCACACAGGCTGCCAGGCTGCCTGGTCCTCTGAGGGGGCCCAGCACACGCCCCAGGAAACTTGGCGGCAGGCCCCGGGGCTCTCTCCTCTGGAACTCGTCCACTTGAAAGGGGCCTGGCCCAGGTGGCTGGTTCGACCGGTTGGAAAGAAATCTTTTTCTTCTCTGAGAGACTGTTGCTTCTCATCTCCTGGACATGAGATGACAGACAATTGTTCCCATTTCCCTTTCTACTTGAAACCTGATGGATACATTGCCCACTGCCTTTAGAGACTGCAGGTCTTTCTGAAACTCTTTTCAGTGCGCTGGCTCACTTCAGCATCATTTCATTGTTCCATCCGAAATTCCTTTCAGTTGGATCTATTTTCCTTTCTAATCCTTTTGTATACCTAGATATTTAAAAGCTGCTCAAATCTGTAGTGGAGAAAAGTTGGGTTACAACTCTTTCAGACAGCATGTAAACCCACATTTTAGGGTTTCTACACAAAACGTCTCTGCCATGTTTCTAGCAGCTCTCCTTCCATATATTTTCCTCCAGGACTTCCTGTGACAAAATTGCCTTTCTAAAAGCCAGTCCTCCGTTCACTCTCTTGGCCAGTCACGTTTCCATAGAAAGAAAAAGGACTGGATTTTCCAAAGATGCAACAAGAATGATCAAGTCCCGATTCACACCTAGATATCCTGCTCCTGTTCTCCATGAATTGCAAAATTGAAGTTAATTATCTCGTTCATTTTGTCTAAATCTATTGGGTCACTTTGGCACTGAGCCCCTAAGCTGGTCCACAGCCTGCTTCAGCAGACACCAAACTCTCTCTCAAGTGCCTGCATTCGTGTGCTGAGTAGGTATTGTATTTATTTAGATCGTATTCAACAAAAGATCTTCACGGATTCACTCAAGTACTTAAGCATCTACTATGTGCCCAAAGGTCTTGAAATGTTGGGGGTCTGCAAGGAAGACAGATATGCCTAAACAGATAAATTACACTACTGAAATCATTTGAATGAAAGAGATGTGAATAAACTGCCGTGGGACTCCAGGCAAAGAACCCCCATGGGTTGACCTACAACTAAGAGATACAGCTCTGTCCTGGGGCTCTGAGGAGAAAAACAGCCACCATGGGGGGTGGACAGGCTCTGTACCATCTAAGGAAAGGAAAAGGAAGGGAGAGAAGATAAAGAGAAAACAAGAGAAACGGAAAGGTTTTCTTCTTCTGAGTGTTTCTGCCACCCACTTTTGGAGCACACTGCTTGCTGATGTCCTTTCCGGCCAGTCTTATCCTTCAGCCGGCTTCAGGAGACTTCACCAATTCGATTGTAAGGAGCTGGGCTCCTCCGTGCAGGCAATGCCAACTCCGGAGGGAGCCAGGAGGGGAGCCAAAGATTCACAGGACTCTGCAGCCCTTCTGCAGCTCACTGGTGTGGAGGGGCACCGAGGCTTCACCTTGGCCTCTGTCTCCAAGTTCACATAAAGGAGGGTCGGTTCCTTCCTCGCTAGATGAGCGTGGAGAGAAACCTCCTTCACAGAAGGGATTATGGAATAATTAAAGTCAGAGCCTTGAACAAGGCAAAGGGTTAGCACCATGAATCTGAAGTGACTGGACATGTGAATTAGTAACCAGTAGGACGAGGAGCTGAAGACAAAAAAAGAAAAAAGGCAAGAAACCAGTTCTCGATTTTCTAAGATGGAAATGCAAGTCTTTCTTCTTCCAAAAGAAAAAAGTCATTGAACCCTTTCCTTGAAAATAAAACTGAAAGGGGCCACATGTTGCAAAGAAGGGTTTTAACCGTGATGTCACTACACAATCATGTGTAGCCATCAGTTGTTAAGTGCACTGCAAATAGTTCACACCTTAACAATTATGTTACCAAAGTTCGCAGTTGAGAAATATAGACACACACACATATACATATATATACATGTAAGAAAAGAGTAGAGTGTGTGCCAATTGCTCACTGTACTATTGACAATATCACTCTTACAACTGAAAGCATGACTAGGAGAGAGAAGGTGGTGTGACCCTAGATTGCTAGAGTCACAGCAAGAAAAGTTAAGAAAGTGCCATCAGGTCATTTGGACAAAAGAATGCTATATGGCTGTTGGGTTTATAAGAGATCCATTGGAGAAAAACAAGTCACTACATTAAATTATTTTCTACTTACCTGCATCACCCTCTCCAAGAACACGTATTCTAAAATGAGACAAGTTATTACATTAAAAATGACCGGCTCTGGCATTTGGAAAACTACACCAAATAATGAAGTAAAAACTGGGTTACAAACATCCTGGTATCAACTCCAACTACCGTCTTTTACCAAACTAAAACTCTAATGATCACTAATTCACTTGCAATCTAGTGCTCCTCCCATATACAAAATCAACAACTTCCAATGTGTCATAACTTTTTTAAAATTTCCCTAACATTTTAGAGGATAATGTAAATATGTCTCCTGGAAAAGTTGAGAAAGATGGAGACACTAGGAAAGGAAAAGACGAAAATACTCCCCTAATCAATGATGTAAAACACAAGGCATGAACAACTGTTAAAAGAATTCTCTATGACATTGATCAAGTCTACTATCTCTACGCCTGGCTCTTTCCTATCAGTCATTTGATACATAAACAAATAGAATAGTGTATTTCATGGGATCAATTCTTTTAGTGGCGTGCTTTCCCTTTGACCACTACATATGCTTTTATGTGTTTGCTTTATTTTCAGGCGGCGTCACATCAGAACACCCTCATCTCGGCAGATCTTTGCCTTAAGGAACCCTACCTCGGCCCTTGATCAACTGTACTCTGTGTTATGGTCAACTCAGAGCCCTACATGGATCAGTGTTTCCTACCGCCTCTCTCCCGTGCGTTGCTCATGTCAGGGAGTATAGTCCACCGAGTGAACAGTAAGCAGTCTTCCCAAAGCATCAGATATGAAAAGGAGGAGACGCGGGGTTGGGTGTGGGACCCCATTCCGTGCCTCAGTGCAGACAAGCTAGAGGTCAATGCATCCCTCCAGAGACTGGGAGAAAAACAGGAGGTTATGAGCACGAGGTTCCCTCTGCAGGCCTTGAAGCAGGGACCTGGAATCAAACTGCTGACACCGTGGATCGTGGTTGGTTTGACAGGGAACTCACGAGGAAGATAAGGACGTGAAATAATGAAAATCATAAGAACAGCAGCGAACACTTCTACTGAGCCAAGGACTGCACCCTGAATGTAAACTCTGTGCTGGAACATATCTTAACTCACATGACCCTGAAAGCATCCCGACGTAGTCAATGTTGTTCTTTGCACCATTTGCTAGATGAAGAGACTGGGTACAGTGGCTAGAAAACTCAGCCAGGTTACAAAGCGGATAAATGGCCGAGCCCAAGCTCAGTGCTCTTCTGTGATGCTCTTGGACTACAACTCCAAGTGAAGTCTCTAACGACTATCTCCGCTCGCACTGCCAACACCATCGTCCTCCGTGGAGTGGATGGAGGCAGGCGTGGGCAGGGCAGGGAGCCGGGTGTGGCAGGCCGCCAGATCTAAGGTCTGGCACACAGGTTGCCAGGTGGCTCCCTCCTCTGAGGGGGCCCAGCACACGCCCCAGGGGACTTGGCGGCAGGCCCCAGGGCCCTTTCCCCCGGATCTTGTCCACTTGAAAGGGGCCTGGCCCAGGTGGCCGGTTGGGCTGGTTGGCCAGCCTCCTTTGGACAAAGCAGGCGAGCCCAGCCAGCCTTCCAGTCGCCCCCGGCGTGGCACCAGCGCCCTCAGGCCGAGGGCCTCACGCGTGCCCTCCAACGCGGATTTCTCCTCAGAGCCGTGGCCTGGGCACTAGGAAGGCCAGGCCCTCCCGACTCCAGAGATGATGCTGGGACCCGTCGCCGGAAGGGCCTGCCCGTGTGGCAGCGGCTCCCCAAGCCGGCGGCCTGCTGGGGCCTCACTCACTGCTTGGCCATAAGCCTGTCTCGGCCCTTCGGATTCCACAGAGCCTTTCCTCCACCTGGCTGGAGTCGACAAGTGCGGGCGTGGGGTGAGGCCGTGGTTTTGCCTTTCCAGGAAGAAATGAGGCCCGGGCAAAAGCAGCTGGCCGAGGCAGAGCCTTGACCTGGCACCCCAGTCGGCCTTTGGCCACCAGGTCCAGACCACCGCTTCCAAAGAAGGGAAGCGGCCGGCCAGCTGATTGCAAGTGGGGGATGGGAGGGAGACAACAGCTGAAGCCAAGTCCAGCAGGGCGTTGGCGTTCCTTCTTCAGCTGGGACTGGCCTGGCCTGGCGGGCGGGCGGGGCCTTCACTGAGGACCCCCGAGGCCCGCCCTAGGCCCCGGCGGTGGCGGGTGGCGCATGCGCCCTTGGCCTCAGGGGTTGAACCCAAGCCCACAGGGCACTCAAAGCAGCCGGAGAAAGAAGGGGCCAGGGGAGAGGAAGGCAGGTAGGCGAGGCGGGCAGGGCTCGCCCACCTCTTCTCCTCAGGTCCCCGAGAGAGAAAGAGAGAGAGAGAGAGAGAGAGAGAGAGAGAGTGAGAGACAGACAGACAGACAGGCAGGGAAAGAGTGAGAGATCCCTGACCTCTGAGTATCTGCATCCACCACTGCTGCCAACTCACAGGCCATCCCACTTCCCCCCCTCCATCCCCATCCCCAGGCGCGGCCCCCCGGGGCCGGCCACACCACGGAGAGGCCCCTTCATGGTCACCTCCGTGCTGTCCCTTCCGGGCCTGACCCCACTGCAGGGGAACCGGTTCAGACAATCCAATCGTCTACATGTCCCTCTCCATGACAATTGTCTTCTCCAGTCTCACATGCCCAAACCGCACCCCCAACATCCTCCTTTGTCTGCAGCTGGAGATAGGAGGAGAATCTCTGCCATTGTGTTGAGAGACTCAGTTTCGCGGGTTTCTCCCCTGTACACGTGTTCTGAAGCTGGGTATTATTTTCTCCAGCGAACCTGTCTTGTGAAGTATTTGGCCAGCCATAAGAAGCTTCAGGGAAGAGGCGGAGGGGCTTCTCTCTCCGCCCCCGACAGCCCTGAGCTGGGTCAGTGCCTCAGACCTGGCCAGGGGCAGCCCATCCCCCGGCGCCCTCTCCCGGGGCATCCCAGGAAAGCTTCACAGCCAGCCCCACCCCACTCGCCACTGCCAGGACCATCGGCCTCCCTCGGGAGGACGGGGCAGGACAGGGAACCGGGTGTGGGAGGCCGCCAGATCTCAGCTCTGGCACACAGGCTGCCAGGCTGCCTGGTCCTCTGAGGGGGCCCAGCACACGCCCCAGGAAACTTGGCGGCAGGCCCCGGGGCTCTCTCCTCTGGAACTCGTCCACTTGAAAGGGGCCTGGCCCAGGTGGCTGGTTCGACCGGTTGGAAAGAAATCTTTTTCTTCTCTGAGAGACTGTTGCTTGTCATCTCCTGGACATGAGATGACAGACAATTGTTCCCATTTCCCTTTCTACTTGAAACCTGATGGATACATTGCCCACTGCCTTTAGAGACTGCAGGTCTTTCTGAAACTCTTTTCAGTGCGCTGGCTCACTTCAGCATCATTTCATTGTTCCATCCGAAATTCCTTTCAGTTGGATCTATTTTCCTTTCTAATCCTTTTGTATACCTAGATATTTAAAAGCTGCTCAAATCTGTAGTGGAGAAAAGTTGGGTTACAACTCTTTCAGACAGCATGTAAACCCACATTTTAGGGTTTCTACACAAAACGTCTCTGCCATGTTTCTAGCAGCTCTCCTTCCATATATTTTCCTCCAGGACTTCCTGTGACAAAATTGCCTTTCTAAAAGCCAGTCCTCCGTTCACTCTCTTGGCCAGTCACGTTTCCATAGAAAGAAAAAGGACTGGATTTTCCAAAGATGCAACAAGAATGATCAAGTCCCGATTCACACCTAGATATCCTGCTCCTGTTCTCCATGAATTGCAAAATTGAAGTTAATTATCTCGTTCATTTTGTCTAAATCTATTGGGTCACTTTGGCACTGAGCCCCTAAGCTGGTCCACAGCCTGCTTCAGCAGACACCAAACTCTCTCTCAAGTGCCTGCATTCGTGTGCTGAGTAGGTATTGTATTTATTTAGATCGTATTCAACAAAAGATCTTCACGGATTCACTCAAGTACTTAAGCATCTACTATGTGCCCAAAGGTCTTGAAATGTTGGGGGTCTGCAAGGAAGACAGATATGCCTAAACAGATAAATTACACTACTGAAATCATTTGAATGAAAGAGATGTGAATAAACTGCCGTGGGACTCCAGGCAAAGAACCCCCATGGGTTGACCTACAACTAAGAGATACAGCTCTGTCCTGGGGCTCTGAGGAGAAAAACAGCCACCATGGGGGGTGGACAGGCTCTGTACCATCTAAGGAAAGGAAAAGGAAGGGAGAGAAGATAAAGAGAAAACAAGAGAAACGGAAAGGTTTTCTTCTTCTGAGTGTTTCTGCCACCCACTTTTGGAGCACACTGCTTGCTGATGTCCTTTCCGGCCAGTCTTATCCTTCAGCCGGCTTCAGGAGACTTCACCAATTCGATTGTAAGGAGCTGGGCTCCTCCGTGCAGGCAATGCCAACTCCGGAGGGAGCCAGGAGGGGAGCCAAAGATTCACAGGACTCTGCAGCCCTTCTGCAGCTCACTGGTGTGGAGGGGCACCGAGGCTTCACCTTGGCCTCTGTCTCCAAGTTCACATAAAGGAGGGTCGGTTCCTTCCTCGCTAGATGAGCGTGGAGAGAAACCTCCTTCACAGAAGGGATTATGGAATAATTAAAGTCAGAGCCTTGAACAAGGCAAAGGGTTAGCACCATGAATCTGAAGTGACTGGACATGTGAATTAGTAACCAGTAGGACGAGGAGCTGAAGACAAAAAAAGAAAAAAGGCAAGAAACCAGTTCTCGATTTTCTAAGATGGAAATGCAAGTCTTTCTTCTTCCAAAAGAAAAAAGTCATTGAACCCTTTCCTTGAAAATAAAACTGAAAGGGGCCACATGTTGCAAAGAAGGGCTTTAACCGTGATGTCACTACACAATCATGTGTAGCCATCAGTTGTTAAGTGCACTGCAAATAGTTCACACCTTAACAATTATGTTACCAAAGTTCGCAGTTGAGAAATATAGACACACACACATATACATATATATACATGTAAGAAAAGAGTAGAGTGTGTGCCAATTGCTCACTGTACTATTGACAATATCACTCTTACAACTGAAAGCATGACTAGGAGAGAGAAGGTGGTGTGACCCTAGATTGCTAGAGTCACAGCAAGAAAAGTTAAGAAAGTGCCATCAGGTCATTTGGACAAAAGAATGCTATATGGCTGTTGGGTTTATAAGAGATCCATTGGAGAAAAACAAGTCACTACATTAAATTATTTTCTACTTACCTGCATCACCCTCTCCAAGAACACATATTCTAAAATGAGACAAGTTATTACATTAAAAATGACCGGCTCTGGCATTTGGAAAACTACACCAAATAATGAAGTAAAAACTGGGTTACAAACATCCTGGTATCAACTCCAACTACCGTCTTTTACCAAACTAAAACTCTAATGATCACTAATTCACTTGCAATCTAGTGCTCCTCCCATATACAAAATCAACAACTTCCAATGTGTCATAACTTTTTTAAAATTTCCCTAACATTTTAGAGGATAATGTAAATATGTCTCCTGGAAAAGTTGAGAAAGATGGAGACACTAGGAAAGGAAAAGACGAAAATACTCCCCTAATCAATGATGTAAAACACAAGGCATGAACAACTGTTAAAAGAATTCTCTATGACATTGATCAAGTCTACTATCTCTACGCCTGGCTCTTTCCTATCAGTCATTTGATACATAAACAAATAGAATAGTGTATTTCATGGGATCAATTCTTTTAGTGGCGTGCTTTCCCTTTGACCACTACATATGCTTTTATGTGTTTGCTTTATTTTCAGGCGGCGTCACATCAGAACACCCTCATCTCGGCAGATCTTTGCCTTAAGGAACCCTACCTCGGCCCTTGATCAACTGTACTCTGTGTTATGGTCAACTCAGAGCCCTACATGGATCAGTGTTTCCTACCGCCTCTCTCCCGTGCGTTGCTCATGTCAGGGAGTATAGTCCACCGAGTGAACAGTAAGCAGTCTTCCCAAAGCATCAGATATGAAAAGGAGGAGACGCGGGGTTGGGTGTGGGACCCCATTCCGTGCCTCAGTGCAGACAAGCTAGAGGTCAATGCATCCCTCCAGAGACTGGGAGAAAAACAGGAGGTTATGAGCACGAGGTTCCCTCTGCAGGCCTTGAAGCAGGGACCTGGAATCAAACTGCTGACACCGTGGATCGTGGTTGGTTTGACAGGGAACTCACGAGGAAGATAAGGACGTGAAATAATGAAAATCATAAGAACAGCAGCGGACACTTCTACTGAGCCAAGGACTGCACCCTGAATGTAAACTCTGTGCTGGAACATATCTTAACTCACATGACCCTGAAAGCATCCCGACGTAGTCAATGTTGTTCTTTGCACCATTTGCTAGATGAAGAGACTGGGTACAGTGGCTAGAAAACTCAGCCAGGTTACAAAGCGGATAAATGGCCGAGCCCAAGCTCAGTGCTCTTCTGTGATGCTCTTGGACTACAACTCCAAGTGAAGTCTCTAACGACTATCTCCGCTCGCACTGCCAACACCATCGTCCTCCGTGGAGTGGATGGAGGCAGGCGTGGGCAGGGCAGGGAGCCGGGTGTGGCAGGCCGCCAGATCTAAGGTCTGGCACACAGGTTGCCAGGTGGCTCCCTCCTCTGAGGGGGCCCAGCACACGCCCCAGGGGACTTGGCGGCAGGCCCCAGGGCCCTTTCCCCCGGATCTTGTCCACTTGAAAGGGGCCTGGCCCAGGTGGCCGGTTGGGCTGGTTGGCCAGCCTCCTTTGGACAAAGCAGGCGAGCCCAGCCAGCCTTCCAGTCGCCCCCGGCGTGGCACCAGCGCCCTCAGGCCGAGGGCCTCACGCGTGCCCTCCAACGCGGATTTCTCCTCAGAGCCGTGGCCTGGGCACTAGGAAGGCCAGGCCCTCCCGACTCCAGAGATGATGCTGGGACCCGTCGCCGGAAGGGCCTGCCCGTGTGGCAGCGGCTCCCCAAGCCGGCGGCCTGCTGGGGCCTCACTCACTGCTTGGCCATAAGCCTGTCTCGGCCCTTCGGATTCCACAGAGCCTTTCCTCCACCTGGCTGGAGTCGACAAGTGCGGGCGTGGGGTGAGGCCGTGGTTTTGCCTTTCCAGGAAGAAATGAGGCCCGGGCAAAAGCAGCTGGCCGAGGCAGAGCCTTGACCTGGCACCCCAGTCGGCCTTTGGCCACCAGGTCCAGACCACCGCTTCCAAAGAAGGGAAGCGGCCGGCCAGCTGATTGCAAGTGGGGGATGGGAGGGAGACAACAGCTGAAGCCAAGTCCAGCAGGGCGTTGGCGTTCCTTCTTCAGCTGGGACTGGCCTGGCCTGGCGGGCGGGCGGGGCCTTCACTGAGGACCCCCGAGGCCCGCCCTAGGCCCCGGCGGTGGCGGGTGGCGCATGCGCCCTTGGCCTCAGGGGTTGAACCCAAGCCCACAGGGCACTCAAAGCAGCCGGAGAAAGAAGGGGCCAGGGGAGAGGAAGGCAGGTAGGCGAGGCGGGCAGGGCTCGCCCACCTCTTCTCCTCAGGTCCCCGAGAGAGAAAGAGAGAGAGAGAGAGAGAGAGAGAGAGTGAGAGACAGACAGACAGACAGGCAGGGAAAGAGTGAGAGATCCCTGACCTCTGAGTATCTGCATCCACCACTGCTGCCAACTCACAGGCCATCCCACTTCCCCCCCTCCATCCCCATCCCCAGGCGCGGCCCCCCGGGGCCAGCCACACCACGGAGAGGCCCCTTCATGGTCACCTCCGTGCTGTCCCTTCCGGGCCTGACCCCACTGCAGGGGAACCGGTTCAGACAATCCAATCGTCTACATGTCCCTCTCCATGACAATTGTCTTCTCCAGTCTCACATGCCCAAACCGCACCCCCAACATCCTCCTTTGTCTGCAGCTGGAGATAGGAGGAGAATCTCTGCCATTGTGTTGAGAGACTCAGTTTCGCGGGTTTCTCCCCTCTACACGTGTTCTGAAGCTGGGTATTATTTTCTCCAGCGAACCTGTCTTGTGAAGGATTTGGCCAGCCATAAGAAGCTTCAGGGAAGAGGCGGAGGGGCTTCTCTCTCCGCCCCCGACAGCCCTGAGCTGGGTCAGTGCCTCAGACCTGGCCAGGGGCAGCCCATCCCCCGGCGCCCTCTCCCGGGGCATCCCAGGAAAGCTTCACAGCCAGCCCCACCCCACTCGCCACTGCCAGGACCATCGGCCTCCCTCGGGAGGACGGGGCAGGACAGGGAACCGGGTGTGGGAGGCCGCCAGATCTCAGCTCTGGCACACAGGCTGCCAGGCTGCCTGGTCCTCTGAGGGGGCCCAGCACACGCCCCAGGAAACTTGGCGGCAGGCCCCGGGGCTCTCTCCTCTGGAACTCGTCCACTTGAAAGGGGCCTGGCCCAGGTGGCTGGTTCGACCGGTTGGAAAGAAATCTTTTTCTTCTCTGAGAGACTGTTGCTTGTCATCTCCTGGACATGAGATGACAGACAATTGTTCCCATTTCCCTTTCTACTTGAAACCTGATGGATACATTGCCCACTGCCTTTAGAGACTGCAGGTCTTTCTGAAACTCTTTTCAGTGCGCTGGCTCACTTCAGCATCATTTCATTGTTCCATCCGAAATTCCTTTCAGTTGGATCTATTTTCCTTTCTAATCCTTTTGTATACCTAGATATTTAAAAGCTGCTCAAATCTGTAGTGGAGAAAAGTTGGGTTACAACTCTTTCAGACAGCATGTAAACCCACATTTTAGGGTTTCTACACAAAACGTCTCTGCCATGTTTCTAGCAGCTCTCCTTCCATATATTTTCCTCCAGGACTTCCTGTGACAAAATTGCCTTTCTAAAAGCCAGTCCTCCGTTCACTCTCTTGGCCAGTCACGTTTCCATAGAAAGAAAAAGGACTGGATTTTCCAAAGATGCAACAAGAATGATCAAGTCCCGATTCACACCTAGATATCCTGCTCCTGTTCTCCATGAATTGCAAAATTGAAGTTAATTATCTCGTTCATTTTGTCTAAATCTATTGGGTCACTTTGGCACTGAGCCCCTAAGCTGGTCCACAGCCTGCTTCAGCAGACACCAAACTCTCTCTCAAGTGCCTGCATTCGTGTGCTGAGTAGGTATTGTATTTATTTAGATCGTATTCAACAAAAGATCTTCACGGATTCACTCAAGTACTTAAGCATCTACTATGTGCCCAAAGGTCTTGAAATGTTGGGGGTCTGCAAGGAAGACAGATATGCCTAAACAGATAAATTACACTACTGAAATCATTTGAATGAAAGAGATGTGAATAAACTGCCGTGGGACTCCAGGCAAAGAACCCCCATGGGTTGACCTACAACTAAGAGATACAGCTCTGTCCTGGGGCTCTGAGGAGAAAAACAGCCACCATGGGGGGTGGACAGGCTCTGTACCATCTAAGGAAAGGAAAAGGAAGGGAGAGAAGATAAAGAGAAAACAAGAGAAACGGAAAGGTTTTCTTCTTCTGAGTGTTTCTGCCACCCACTTTTGGAGCACACTGCTTGCTGATGTCCTTTCCGGCCAGTCTTATCCTTCAGCCGGCTTCAGGAGACTTCACCAATTCGATTGTAAGGAGCTGGGCTCCTCCGTGCAGGCAATGCCAACTCCGGAGGGAGCCAGGAGGGGAGCCAAAGATTCACAGGACTCTGCAGCCCTTCTGCAGCTCACTGGTGTGGAGGGGCACCGAGGCTTCACCTTGGCCTCTGTCTCCAAGTTCACATAAAGGAGGGTCGGTTCCTTCCTCGCTAGATGAGCGTGGAGAGAAACCTCCTTCACAGAAGGGATTATGGAATAATTAAAGTCAGAGCCTTGAACAAGGCAAAGGGTTAGCACCATGAATCTGAAGTGACTGGACATGTGAATTAGTAACCAGTAGGACGAGGAGCTGAAGACAAAAAAAGAAAAAAGGCAAGAAACCAGTTCTCGATTTTCTAAGATGGAAATGCAAGTCTTTCTTCTTCCAAAAGAAAAAAGTCATTGAACCCTTTCCTTGAAAATAAAACTGAAAGGGGCCACATGTTGCAAAGAAGGGTTTTAACCGTGATGTCACTACACAATCATGTGTAGCCATCAGTTGTTAAGTGCACTGCAAATAGTTCACACCTTAACAATTATGTTACCAAAGTTCGCAGTTGAGAAATATAGACACACACACATATACATATATATACATGTAAGAAAAGAGTAGAGTGTGTGCCAATTGCTCACTGTACTATTGACAATATCACTCTTACAACTGAAAGCATGACTAGGAGAGAGAAGGTGGTGTGACCCTAGATTGCTAGAGTCACAGCAAGAAAAGTTAAGAAAGTGCCATCAGGTCATTTGGACAAAAGAATGCTATATGGCTGTTGGGTTTATAAGAGATCCATTGGAGAAAAACAAGTCACTACATTAAATTATTTTCTACTTACCTGCATCACCCTCTCCAAGAACACATATTCTAAAATGAGACAAGTTATTACATTAAAAATGACCGGCTCTGGCATTTGGAAAACTACACCAAATAATGAAGTAAAAACTGGGTTACAAACATCCTGGTATCAACTCCAACTACCGTCTTTTACCAAACTAAAACTCTAATGATCACTAATTCACTTGCAATCTAGTGCTCCTCCCATATACAAAATCAACAACTTCCAATGTGTCATAACTTTTTTAAAATTTCCCTAACATTTTAGAGGATAATGTAAATATGTCTCCTGGAAAAGTTGAGAAAGATGGAGACACTAGGAAAGGAAAAGACGAAAATACTCCCCTAATCAATGATGTAAAACACAAGGCATGAACAACTGTTAAAAGAATTCTCTATGACATTGATCAAGTCTACTATCTCTACGCCTGGCTCTTTCCTATCAGTCATTTGATACATAAACAAATAGAATAGTGTATTTCATGGGATCAATTCTTTTAGTGGCGTGCTTTCCCTTTGACCACTACATATGCTTTTATGTGTTTGCTTTATTTTCAGGCGGCGTCACATCAGAACACCCTCATCTCGGCAGATCTTTGCCTTAAGGAACCCTACCTCGGCCCTTGATCAACTGTACTCTGTGTTATGGTCAACTCAGAGCCCTACATGGATCAGTGTTTCCTACCGCCTCTCTCCCGTGCGTTGCTCATGTCAGGGAGTATAGTCCACCGAGTGAACAGTAAGCAGTCTTCCCAAAGCATCAGATATGAAAAGGAGGAGACGCGGGGTTGGGTGTGGGACCCCATTCCGTGCCTCAGTGCAGACAAGCTAGAGGTCAATGCATCCCTCCAGAGACTGGGAGAAAAACAGGAGGTTATGAGCACGAGGTTCCCTCTGCAGGCCTTGAAGCAGGGACCTGGAATCAAACTGCTGACACCGTGGATCGTGGTTGGTTTGACAGGGAACTCACGAGGAAGATAAGGACGTGAAATAATGAAAATCATAAGAACAGCAGCGAACACTTCTACTGAGCCAAGGACTGCACCCTGAATGTAAACTCTGTGCTGGAACATATCTTAACTCACATGACCCTGAAAGCATCCCGACGTAGTCAATGTTGTTCTTTGCACCATTTGCTAGATGAAGAGACTGGGTACAGTGGCTAGAAAACTCAGCCAGGTTACAAAGCGGATAAATGGCCGAGCCCAAGCTCAGTGCTCTTCTGTGATGCTCTTGGACTACAACTCCAAGTGAAGTCTCTAACGACTATCTCCGCTCGCACTGCCAACACCATCGTCCTCCGTGGAGTGGATGGAGGCAGGCGTGGGCAGGGCAGGGAGCCGGGTGTGGCAGGCCGCCAGATCTAAGGTCTGGCACACAGGTTGCCAGGTGGCTCCCTCCTCTGAGGGGGCCCAGCACACGCCCCAGGGGACTTGGCGGCAGGCCCCAGGGCCCTTTCCCCCGGATCTTGTCCACTTGAAAGGGGCCTGGCCCAGGTGGCCGGTTGGGCTGGTTGGCCAGCCTCCTTTGGACAAAGCAGGCGAGCCCAGCCAGCCTTCCAGTCGCCCCCGGCGTGGCACCAGCGCCCTCAGGCCGAGGGCCTCACGCGTGCCCTCCAACGCGGATTTCTCCTCAGAGCCGTGGCCTGGGCACTAGGAAGGCCAGGCCCTCCCGACTCCAGAGATGATGCTGGGACCCGTCGCCGGAAGGGCCTGCCCGTGTGGCAGCGGCTCCCCAAGCCGGCGGCCTGCTGGGGCCTCACTCACTGCTTGGCCATAAGCCTGTCTCGGCCCTTCGGATTCCACAGAGCCTTTCCTCCACCTGGCTGGAGTCGACAAGTGCGGGCGTGGGGTGAGGCCGTGGTTTTGCCTTTCCAGGAAGAAATGAGGCCCGGGCAAAAGCAGCTGGCCGAGGCAGAGCCTTGACCTGGCACCCCAGTCGGCCTTTGGCCACCAGGTCCAGACCACCGCTTCCAAAGAAGGGAAGCGGCCGGCCAGCTGATTGCAAGTGGGGGATGGGAGGGAGACAACAGCTGAAGCCAAGTCCAGCAGGGCGTTGGCGTTCCTTCTTCAGCTGGGACTGGCCTGGCCTGGCGGGCGGGCGGGGCCTTCACTGAGGACCCCCGAGGCCCGCCCTAGGCCCTGGCGGTGGCGGGTGGCGCATGCGCCCTTGGCCTCAGGGGTTGAACCCAAGCCCACAGGGCACTCAAAGCAGCCGGAGAAAGAAGGGGCCAGGGGAGAGGAAGGCAGGTAGGCGAGGCGGGCAGTGCTCGCCCACCTCTTCTCCTCAGGTCCCCGAGAGAGAAAGAGAGAGAGAGAGAGAGAGAGAGTGAGAGACAGACAGACAGACAGGCAGGGAAAGAGTGAGAGATCCCTGACCTCTGAGTATCTGCATCCACCACTGCTGCCAACTCACAGGCCATCCCACTTCCCCCCCTCCATCCCCATCCCCAGGCGCGGCCCCCCGGGGCCAGCCACACCACGGAGAGGCCCCTTCATGGTCACCTCCGTGCTGTCCCTTCCGGGCCTGACCCCACTGCAGGGGAACCGGTTCAGACAATCCAATCGTCTACATGTCCCTCTCCATGACAATTGTCTTCTCCAGTCTCACATGCCCAAACCGCACCCCCAACATCCTCCTTTGTCTGCAGCTGGAGATAGGAGGAGAATCTCTGCCATTGTGTTGAGAGACTCAGTTTCGCGGGTTTCTCCCCTGTACACGTGTTCTGAAGCTGGGTATTATTTTCTCCAGCGAACCTGTCTTGTGAAGGATTTGGCCAGCCATAAGAAGCTTCAGGGAAGAGGCGGAGGGGCTTCTCTCTCCGCCCCCGACAGCCCTGAGCTGGGTCAGTGCCTCAGACCTGGCCAGGGGCAGCCCATCCCCCGGCGCCCTCTCCCGGGGCATCCCAGGAAAGCTTCACAGCCAGCCCCACCCCACTCGCCACTGCCAGGACCATCGGCCTCCCTCGGGAGGACGGGGCAGGACAGGGAACCGGGTGTGGGAGGCCGCCAGATCTCAGCTCTGGCACACAGGCTGCCAGGCTGCCTGGTCCTCTGAGGGGGCCCAGCACACGCCCCAGGAAACTTGGCGGCAGGCCCCGGGGCTCTCTCCTCTGGAACTCGTCCACTTGAAAGGGGCCTGGCCCAGGTGGCTGGTTCGACCGGTTGGAAAGAAATCTTTTTCTTCTCTGAGAGACTGTTGCTTGTCATCTCCTGGACATGAGATGACAGACAATTGTTCCCATTTCCCTTTCTACTTGAAACCTGATGGATACATTGCCCACTGCCTTTAGAGACTGCAGGTCTTTCTGAAACTCTTTTCAGTGCGCTGGCTCACTTCAGCATCATTTCATTGTTCCATCCGAAATTCCTTTCAGTTGGATCTATTTTCCTTTCTAATCCTTTTGTATACCTAGATATTTAAAAGCTGCTCAAATCTGTAGTGGAGAAAAGTTGGGTTACAACTCTTTCAGACAGCATGTAAACCCACATTTTAGGGTTTCTACACAAAACGTCTCTGCCATGTTTCTAGCAGCTCTCCTTCCATATATTTTCCTCCAGGACTTCCTGTGACAAAATTGCCTTTCTAAAAGCCAGTCCTCCGTTCACTCTCTTGGCCAGTCACGTTTCCATAGAAAGAAAAAGGACTGGATTTTCCAAAGATGCAACAAGAATGATCAAGTCCCGATTCACACCTAGATATCCTGCTCCTGTTCTCCATGAATTGCAAAATTGAAGTTAATTATCTCGTTCATTTTGTCTAAATCTATTGGGTCACTTTGGCACTGAGCCCCTAAGCTGGTCCACAGCCTGCTTCAGCAGACACCAAACTCTCTCTCAAGTGCCTGCATTCGTGTGCTGAGTAGGTATTGTATTTATTTAGATCGTATTCAACAAAAGATCTTCACGGATTCACTCAAGTACTTAAGCATCTACTATGTGCCCAAAGGTCTTGAAATGTTGGGGGTCTGCAAGGAAGACAGATATGCCTAAACAGATAAATTACACTACTGAAATCATTTGAATGAAAGAGATGTGAATAAACTGCCGTGGGACTCCAGGCAAAGAACCCCCATGGGTTGACCTACAACTAAGAGATACAGCTCTGTCCTGGGGCTCTGAGGAGAAAAACAGCCACCATGGGGGGTGGACAGGCTCTGTACCATCTAAGGAAAGGAAAAGGAAGGGAGAGAAGATAAAGAGAAAACAAGAGAAACGGAAAGGTTTTCTTCTTCTGAGTGTTTCTGCCACCCACTTTTGGAGCACACTGCTTGCTGATGTCCTTTCCGGCCAGTCTTATCCTTCAGCCGGCTTCAGGAGACTTCACCAATTCGATTGTAAGGAGCTGGGCTCCTCCGTGCAGGCAATGCCAACTCCGGAGGGAGCCAGGAGGGGAGCCAAAGATTCACAGGACTCTGCAGCCCTTCTGCAGCTCACTGGTGTGGAGGGGCACCGAGGCTTCACCTTGGCCTCTGTCTCCAAGTTCACATAAAGGAGGGTCGGTTCCTTCCTCGCTAGATGAGCGTGGAGAGAAACCTCCTTCACAGAAGGGATTATGGAATAATTAAAGTCAGAGCCTTGAACAAGGCAAAGGGTTAGCACCATGAATCTGAAGTGACTGGACATGTGAATTAGTAACCAGTAGGACGAGGAGCTGAAGACAAAAAAAGAAAAAAGGCAAGAAACCAGTTCTCGATTTTCTAAGATGGAAATGCAAGTCTTTCTTCTTCCAAAAGAAAAAAGTCATTGAACCCTTTCCTTGAAAATAAAACTGAAAGGGGCCACATGTTGCAAAGAAGGGTTTTAACCGTGATGTCACTACACAATCATGTGTAGCCATCAGTTGTTAAGTGCACTGCAAATAGTTCACACCTTAACAATTATGTTACCAAAGTTCGCAGTTGAGAAATATAGACACACACACATATACATATATATACATGTAAGAAAAGAGTAGAGTGTGTGCCAATTGCTCACTGTACTATTGACAATATCACTCTTACAACTGAAAGCATGACTAGGAGAGAGAAGGTGGTGTGACCCTAGATTGCTAGAGTCACAGCAAGAAAAGTTAAGAAAGTGCCATCAGGTCATTTGGACAAAAGAATGCTATATGGCTGTTGGGTTTATAAGAGATCCATTGGAGAAAAACAAGTCACTACATTAAATTATTTTCTACTTACCTGCATCACCCTCTCCAAGAACACATATTCTAAAATGAGACAAGTTATTACATTAAAAATGACCGGCTCTGGCATTTGGAAAACTACACCAAATAATGAAGTAAAAACTGGGTTACAAACATCCTGGTATCAACTCCAACTACCGTCTTTTACCAAACTAAAACTCTAATGATCACTAATTCACTTGCAATCTAGTGCTCCTCCCATATACAAAATCAACAACTTCCAATGTGTCATAACTTTTTTAAAATTTCCCTAACATTTTAGAGGATAATGTAAATATGTCTCCTGGAAAAGTTGAGAAAGATGGAGACACTAGGAAAGGAAAAGACGAAAATACTCCCCTAATCAATGATGTAAAACACAAGGCATGAACAACTGTTAAAAGAATTCTCTATGACATTGATCAAGTCTACTATCTCTACGCCTGGCTCTTTCCTATCAGTCATTTGATACATAAACAAATAGAATAGTGTATTTCATGGGATCAATTCTTTTAGTGGCGTGCTTTCCCTTTGACCACTACATATGCTTTTATGTGTTTGCTTTATTTTCAGGCGGCGTCACATCAGAACACCCTCATCTCGGCAGATCTTTGCCTTAAGGAACCCTACCTCGGCCCTTGATCAACTGTACTCTGTGTTATGGTCAACTCAGAGCCCTACATGGATCAGTGTTTCCTACCGCCTCTCTCCCGTGCGTTGCTCATGTCAGGGAGTATAGTCCACCGAGTGAACAGTAAGCAGTCTTCCCAAAGCATCAGATATGAAAAGGAGGAGACGCGGGGTTGGGTGTGGGACCCCATTCCGTGCCTCAGTGCAGACAAGCTAGAGGTCAATGCATCCCTCCAGAGACTGGGAGAAAAACAGGAGGTTATGAGCACGAGGTTCCCTCTGCAGGCCTTGAAGCAGGGACCTGGAATCAAACTGCTGACACCGTGGATCGTGGTTGGTTTGACAGGGAACTCACGAGGAAGATAAGGACGTGAAATAATGAAAATCATAAGAACAGCAGCGAACACTTCTACTGAGCCAAGGACTGCACCCTGAATGTAAACTCTGTGCTGGAACATATCTTAACTCACATGACCCTGAAAGCATCCCGACGTAGTCAATGTTGTTCTTTGCACCATTTGCTAGATGAAGAGACTGGGTACAGTGGCTAGAAAACTCAGCCAGGTTACAAAGCGGATAAATGGCCGAGCCCAAGCTCAGTGCTCTTCTGTGATGCTCTTGGACTACAACTCCAAGTGAAGTCTCTAACGACTATCTCCGCTCGCACTGCCAACACCATCGTCCTCCGTGGAGTGGATGGAGGCAGGCGTGGGCAGGGCAGGGAGCCGGGTGTGGCAGGCCGCCAGATCTAAGGTCTGGCACACAGGTTGCCAGGTGGCTCCCTCCTCTGAGGGGGCCCAGCACACGCCCCAGGGGACTTGGCGGCAGGCCCCAGGGCCCTTTCCCCCGGATCTTGTCCACTTGAAAGGGGCCTGGCCCAGGTGGCCGGTTGGGCTGGTTGGCCAGCCTCCTTTGGACAAAGCAGGCGAGCCCAGCCAGCCTTCCAGTCGCCCCCGGCGTGGCACCAGCGCCCTCAGGCCGAGGGCCTCACGCGTGCCCTCCAACGCGGATTTCTCCTCAGAGCCGTGGCCTGGGCACTAGGAAGGCCAGGCCCTCCCGACTCCAGAGATGATGCTGGGACCCGTCGCCGGAAGGGCCTGCCCGTGTGGCAGCGGCTCCCCAAGCCGGCGGCCTGCTGGGGCCTCACTCACTGCTTGGCCATAAGCCTGTCTCGGCCCTTCGGATTCCACAGAGCCTTTCCTCCACCTGGCTGGAGTCGACAAGTGCGGGCGTGGGGTGAGGCCGTGGTTTTGCCTTTCCAGGAAGAAATGAGGCCCGGGCAAAAGCAGCTGGCCGAGGCAGAGCCTTGACCTGGCACCCCAGTCGGCCTTTGGCCACCAGGTCCAGACCACCGCTTCCAAAGAAGGGAAGCGGCCGGCCAGCTGATTGCAAGTGGGGGATGGGAGGGAGACAACAGCTGAAGCCAAGTCCAGCAGGGCGTTGGCGTTCCTTCTTCAGCTGGGACTGGCCTGGCCTGGCGGGCGGGCGGGGCCTTCACTGAGGACCCCCGAGGCCCGCCCTAGGCCCTGGCGGTGGCGGGTGGCGCATGCGCCCTTGGCCTCAGGGGTTGAACCCAAGCCCACAGGGCACTCAAAGCAGCCGGAGAAAGAAGGGGCCAGGGGAGAGGAAGGCAGGTAGGCGAGGCGGGCAGGGCTCGCCCACCTCTTCTCCTCAGGTCCCCGAGAGAGAAAGAGAGAGAGAGAGAGAGAGAGAGTGAGAGACAGACAGACAGACAGGCAGGGAAAGAGTGAGAGATCCCTGACCTCTGAGTATCTGCATCCACCACTGCTGCCAACTCACAGGCCATCCCACTTCCCCCCCTCCATCCCCATCCCCAGGCGCGGCCCCCCGGGGCCGGCCACACCACGGAGAGGCCCCTTCATGGTCACCTCCGTGCTGTCCCTTCCGGGCCTGACCCCACTGCAGGGGAACCGGTTCAGACAATCCAATCGTCTACATGTCCCTCTCCATGACAATTGTCTTCTCCAGTCTCACATGCCCAAACCGCACCCCCAACATCCTCCTTTGTCTGCAGCTGGAGATAGGAGGAGAATCTCTGCCATTGTGTTGAGAGACTCAGTTTCGCGGGTTTCTCCCCTCTACACGTGTTCTGAAGCTGGGTATTATTTTCTCCAGCGAACCTGTCTTGTGAAGGATTTGGCCAGCCATAAGAAGCTTCAGGGAAGAGGCGGAGGGGCTTCTCTCTCCGCCCCCGACAGCCCTGAGCTGGGTCAGTGCCTCAGACCTGGCCAGGGGCAGCCCATCCCCCGGCGCCCTCTCCCGGGGCATCCCAGGAAAGCTTCACAGCCAGCCCCACCCCACTCGCCACTGCCAGGACCATCGGCCTCCCTCGGGAGGACGGGGCAGGACAGGGAACCGGGTGTGGGAGGCCGCCAGATCTCAGCTCTGGCACACAGGCTGCCAGGCTGCCTGGTCCTCTGAGGGGGCCCAGCACACGCCCCAGGAAACTTGGCGGCAGTCCCCGGGGCTCTCTCCTCTGGAACTCGTCCACTTGAAAGGGGCCTGGCCCAGGTGGCTGGTTCGACCGGTTGGAAAGAAATCTTTTTCTTCTCTGAGAGACTGTTGCTTGTCATCTCCTGGACATGAGATGACAGACAATTGTTCCCATTTCCCTTTCTACTTGAAACCTGATGGATACATTGCCCACTGCCTTTAGAGACTGCAGGTCTTTCTGAAACTCTTTTCAGTGCGCTGGCTCACTTCAGCATCATTTCATTGTTCCATCCGAAATTCCTTTCAGTTGGATCTATTTTCCTTTCTAATCCTTTTGTATACCTAGATATTTAAAAGCTGCTCAAATCTGTAGTGGAGAAAAGTTGGGTTACAACTCTTTCAGACAGCATGTAAACCCACATTTTAGGGTTTCTACACAAAACGTCTCTGCCATGTTTCTAGCAGCTCTCCTTCCATATATTTTCCTCCAGGACTTCCTGTGACAAAATTGCCTTTCTAAAAGCCAGTCCTCCGTTCACTCTCTTGGCCAGTCACGTTTCCATAGAAAGAAAAAGGACTGGATTTTCCAAAGATGCAACAAGAATGATCAAGTCCCGATTCACACCTAGATATCCTGCTCCTGTTCTCCATGAATTGCAAAATTGAAGTTAATTATCTCGTTCATTTTGTCTAAATCTATTGGGTCACTTTGGCACTGAGCCCCTAAGCTGGTCCACAGCCTGCTTCAGCAGACACCAAACTCTCTCTCAAGTGCCTGCATTCGTGTGCTGAGTAGGTATTGTATTTATTTAGATCGTATTCAACAAAAGATCTTCACGGATTCACTCAAGTACTTAAGCATCTACTATGTGCCCAAAGGTCTTGAAATGTTGGGGGTCTGCAAGGAAGACAGATATGCCTAAACAGATAAATTACACTACTGAAATCATTTGAATGAAAGAGATGTGAATAAACTGCCGTGGGACTCCAGGCAAAGAACCCCCATGGGTTGACCTACAACTAAGAGATACAGCTCTGTCCTGGGGCTCTGAGGAGAAAAACAGCCACCATGGGGGGTGGACAGGCTCTGTACCATCTAAGGAAAGGAAAAGGAAGGGAGAGAAGATAAAGAGAAAACAAGAGAAACGGAAAGGTTTTCTTCTTCTGAGTGTTTCTGCCACCCACTTTTGGAGCACACTGCTTGCTGATGTCCTTTCCGGCCAGTCTTATCCTTCAGCCGGCTTCAGGAGACTTCACCAATTCGATTGTAAGGAGCTGGGCTCCTCCGTGCAGGCAATGCCAACTCCGGAGGGAGCCAGGAGGGGAGCCAAAGATTCACAGGACTCTGCAGCCCTTCTGCAGCTCACTGGTGTGGAGGGGCACCGAGGCTTCACCTTGGCCTCTGTCTCCAAGTTCACATAAAGGAGGGTCGGTTCCTTCCTCGCTAGATGAGCGTGGAGAGAAACCTCCTTCACAGAAGGGATTATGGAATAATTAAAGTCAGAGCCTTGAACAAGGCAAAGGGTTAGCACCATGAATCTGAAGTGACTGGACATGTGAATTAGTAACCAGTAGGACGAGGAGCTGAAGACAAAAAAAGAAAAAAGGCAAGAAACCAGTTCTCGATTTTCTAAGATGGAAATGCAAGTCTTTCTTCTTCCAAAAGAAAAAAGTCATTGAACCCTTTCCTTGAAAATAAAACTGAAAGGGGCCACATGTTGCAAAGAAGGGTTTTAACCGTGATGTCACTACACAATCATGTGTAGCCATCAGTTGTTAAGTGCACTGCAAATAGTTCACACCTTAACAATTATGTTACCAAAGTTCGCAGTTGAGAAATATAGACACACACACATATACATATATATACATGTAAGAAAAGAGTAGAGTGTGTGCCAATTGCTCACTGTACTATTGACAATATCACTCTTACAACTGAAAGCATGACTAGGAGAGAGAAGGTGGTGTGACCCTAGATTGCTAGAGTCACAGCAAGAAAAGTTAAGAAAGTGCCATCAGGTCATTTGGACAAAAGAATGCTATATGGCTGTTGGGTTTATAAGAGATCCATTGGAGAAAAACAAGTCACTACATTAAATTATTTTCTACTTACCTGCATCACCCTCTCCAAGAACACATATTCTAAAATGAGACAAGTTATTACATTAAAAATGACCGGCTCTGGCATTTGGAAAACTACACCAAATAATGAAGTAAAAACTGGGTTACAAACATCCTGGTATCAACTCCAACTACCGTCTTTTACCAAACTAAAACTCTAATGATCACTAATTCACTTGCAATCTAGTGCTCCTCCCATATACAAAATCAACAACTTCCAATGTGTCATAACTTTTTTAAAATTTCCCTAACATTTTAGAGGATAATGTAAATATGTCTCCTGGAAAAGTTGAGAAAGATGGAGACACTAGGAAAGGAAAAGACGAAAATACTCCCCTAATCAATGATGTAAAACACAAGGCATGAACAACTGTTAAAAGAATTCTCTATGACATTGATCAAGTCTACTATCTCTACGCCTGGCTCTTTCCTATCAGTCATTTGATACATAAACAAATAGAATAGTGTATTTCATGGGATCAATTCTTTTAGTGGCGTGCTTTCCCTTTGACCACTACATATGCTTTTATGTGTTTGCTTTATTTTCAGGCGGCGTCACATCAGAACACCCTCATCTCGGCAGATCTTTGCCTTAAGGAACCCTACCTCGGCCCTTGATCAACTGTACTCTGTGTTATGGTCAACTCAGAGCCCTACATGGATCAGTGTTTCCTACCGCCTCTCTCCCGTGCGTTGCTCATGTCAGGGAGTATAGTCCACCGAGTGAACAGTAAGCAGTCTTCCCAAAGCATCAGATATGAAAAGGAGGAGACGCGGGGTTGGGTGTGGGACCCCATTCCGTGCCTCAGTGCAGACAAGCTAGAGGTCAATGCATCCCTCCAGAGACTGGGAGAAAAACAGGAGGTTATGAGCACGAGGTTCCCTCTGCAGGCCTTGAAGCAGGGACCTGGAATCAAACTGCTGACACCGTGGATCGTGGTTGGTTTGACAGGGAACTCACGAGGAAGATAAGGACGTGAAATAATGAAAATCATAAGAACAGCAGCGAACACTTCTACTGAGCCAAGGACTGCACCCTGAATGTAAACTCTGTGCTGGAACATATCTTAACTCACATGACCCTGAAAGCATCCCGACGTAGTCAATGTTGTTCTTTGCACCATTTGCTAGATGAAGAGACTGGGTACAGTGGCTAGAAAACTCAGCCAGGTTACAAAGCGGATAAATGGCCGAGCCCAAGCTCAGTGCTCTTCTGTGATGCTCTTGGACTACAACTCCAAGTGAAGTCTCTAACGACTATCTCCGCTCGCACTGCCAACACCATCGTCCTCCGTGGAGTGGATGGAGGCAGGCGTGGGCAGGGCAGGGAGCCGGGTGTGGCAGGCCGCCAGATCTAAGGTCTGGCACACAGGTTGCCAGGTGGCTCCCTCCTCTGAGGGGGCCCAGCACACGCCCCAGGGGACTTGGCGGCAGGCCCCAGGGCCCTTTCCCCCGGATCTTGTCCACTTGAAAGGGGCCTGGCCCAGGTGGCCGGTTGGGCTGGTTGGCCAGCCTCCTTTGGACAAAGCAGGCGAGCCCAGCCAGCCTTCCAGTCGCCCCCGGCGTGGCACCAGCGCCCTCAGGCCGAGGGCCTCACGCGTGCCCTCCAACGCGGATTTCTCCTCAGAGCCGTGGCCTGGGCACTAGGAAGGCCAGGCCCTCCCGACTCCAGAGATGATGCTGGGACCCGTCGCCGGAAGGGCCTGCCCGTGTGGCAGCGGCTCCCCAAGCCGGCGGCCTGCTGGGGCCTCACTCACTGCTTGGCCATAAGCCTGTCTCGGCCCTTCGGATTCCACAGAGCCTTTCCTCCACCTGGCTGGAGTCGACAAGTGCGGGCGTGGGGTGAGGCCGTGGTTTTGCCTTTCCAGGAAGAAATGAGGCCCGGGCAAAAGCAGCTGGCCGAGGCAGAGCCTTGACCTGGCACCCCAGTCGGCCTTTGGCCACCAGGTCCAGACCACCGCTTCCAAAGAAGGGAAGCGGCCGGCCAGCTGATTGCAAGTGGGGGATGGGAGGGAGACAACAGCTGAAGCCAAGTCCAGCAGGGCGTTGGCGTTCCTTCTTCAGCTGGGACTGGCCTGGCCTGGCGGGCGGGCGGGGCCTTCACTGAGGACCCCCGAGGCCCGCCCTAGGCCCTGGCGGTGGCGGGTGGCGCATGCGCCCTTGGCCTCAGGGGTTGAACCCAAGCCCACAGGGCACTCAAAGCAGCCGGAGAAAGAAGGGGCCAGGGGAGAGGAAGGCAGGTAGGCGAGGCGGGCAGGGCTCGCCCACCTCTTCTCCTCAGGTCCCCGAGAGAGAAAGAGAGAGAGAGAGAGAGAGAGAGTGAGAGACAGACAGACAGACAGGCAGGGAAAGAGTGAGAGATCCCTGACCTCTGAGTATCTGCATCCACCACTGCTGCCAACTCACAGGCCATCCCACTTCCCCCCCTCCATCCCCATCCCCAGGCGCGGCCCCCCGGGGCCGGCCACACCACGGAGAGGCCCCTTCATGGTCACCTCCGTGCTGTCCCTTCCGGGCCTGACCCCACTGCAGGGGAACCGGTTCAGACAATCCAATCCTCTACATGTCCCTCTCCATGACAATTGTCTTCTCCAGTCTCACATGCCCAAACCGCACCCCCAACATCCTCCTTTGTCTGCAGCTGGAGATAGGAGGAGAATCTCTGCCATTGTGTTGAGAGACTCAGTTTCGCGGGTTTCTCCCCTCTACACGTGTTCTGAAGCTGGGTATTATTTTCTCCAGCGAACCTGTCTTGTGAAGGATTTGGCCAGCCATAAGAAGCTTCAGGGAAGAGGCGGAGGGGCTTCTCTCTCCGCCCCCGACAGCCCTGAGCTGGGTCAGTGCCTCAGACCTGGCCAGGGGCAGCCCATCCCCCGGCGCCCTCTCCCGGGGCATCCCAGGAAAGCTTCACAGCCAGCCCCACCCCACTCGCCACTGCCAGGACCATCGGCCTCCCTCGGGAGGACGGGGCAGGACAGGGAACCGGGTGTGGGAGGCCGCCAGATCTCAGCTCTGGCACACAGGCTGCCAGGCTGCCTGGTCCTCTGAGGGGGCCCAGCACACGCCCCAGGAAACTTGGCGGCAGGCCCCGGGGCTCTCTCCTCTGGAACTCGTCCACTTGAAAGGGGCCTGGCCCAGGTGGCTGGTTCGACCGGTTGGAAAGAAATCTTTTTCTTCTCTGAGAGACTGTTGCTTGTCATCTCCTGGACATGAGATGACAGACAATTGTTCCCATTTCCCTTTCTACTTGAAACCTGATGGATACATTGCCCACTGCCTTTAGAGACTGCAGGTCTTTCTGAAACTCTTTTCAGTGCTCTGGCTCACTTCAGCATCATTTCATTGTTCCATCCGAAATTCCTTTCAGTTGGATCTATTTTCCTTTCTAATCCTTTTGTATACCTAGATATTTAAAAGCTGCTCAAATCTGTAGTGGAGAAAAGTTGGGTTACAACTCTTTCAGACAGCATGTAAACCCACATTTTAGGGTTTCTACACAAAACGTCTCTGCCATGTTTCTAGCAGCTCTCCTTCCATATATTTTCCTCCAGGACTTCCTGTGACAAAATTGCCTTTCTAAAAGCCAGTCCTCCGTTCACTCTCTTGGCCAGTCACGTTTCCATAGAAAGAAAAAGGACTGGATTTTCCAAAGATGCAACAAGAATGATCAAGTCCCGATTCACACCTAGATATCCTGCTCCTGTTCTCCATGAATTGCAAAATTGAAGTTAATTATCTCGTTCATTTTGTCTAAATCTATTGGGTCACTTTGGCACTGAGCCCCTAAGCTGGTCCACAGCCTGCTTCAGCAGACACCAAACTCTCTCTCAAGTGCCTGCATTCGTGTGCTGAGTAGGTATTGTATTTATTTAGATCGTATTCAACAAAAGATCTTCACGGATTCACTCAAGTACTTAAGCATCTACTATGTGCCCAAAGGTCTTGAAATGTTGGGGGTCTGCAAGGAAGACAGATATGCCTAAACAGATAAATTACACTACTGAAATCATTTGAATGAAAGAGATGTGAATAAACTGCCGTGGGACTCCAGGCAAAGAACCCCCATGGGTTGACCTACAACTAAGAGATACAGCTCTGTCCTGGGGCTCTGAGGAGAAAAACAGCCACCATGGGGGGTGGACAGGCTCTGTACCATCTAAGGAAAGGAAAAGGAAGGGAGAGAAGATAAAGAGAAAACAAGAGAAACGGAAAGGTTTTCTTCTTCTGAGTGTTTCTGCCACCCACTTTTGGAGCACACTGCTTGCTGATGTCCTTTCCGGCCAGTCTTATCCTTCAGCCGGCTTCAGGAGACTTCACCAATTCGATTGTAAGGAGCTGGGCTCCTCCGTGCAGGCAATGCCAACTCCGGAGGGAGCCAGGAGGGGAGCCAAAGATTCACAGGACTCTGCAGCCCTTCTGCAGCTCACTGGTGTGGAGGGGCACCGAGGCTTCACCTTGGCCTCTGTCTCCAAGTTCACATAAAGGAGGGTCGGTTCCTTCCTCGCTAGATGAGCGTGGAGAGAAACCTCCTTCACAGAAGGGATTATGGAATAATTAAAGTCAGAGCCTTGAACAAGGCAAAGGGTTAGCACCATGAATCTGAAGTGACTGGACATGTGAATTAGTAACCAGTAGGACGAGGAGCTGAAGACAAAAAAAGAAAAAAGGCAAGAAACCAGTTCTCGATTTTCTAAGATGGAAATGCAAGTCTTTCTTCTTCCAAAAGAAAAAAGTCATTGAACCCTTTCCTTGAAAATAAAACTGAAAGGGGCCACATGTTGCAAAGAAGGGTTTTAACCGTGATGTCACTACACAATCATGTGTAGCCATCAGTTGTTAAGTGCACTGCAAATAGTTCACACCTTAACAATTATGTTACCAAAGTTCGCAGTTGAGAAATATAGACACACACACATATACATATATATACATGTAAGAAAAGAGTAGAGTGTGTGCCAATTGCTCACTGTACTATTGACAATATCACTCTTACAACTGAAAGCATGACTAGGAGAGAGAAGGTGGTGTGACCCTAGATTGCTAGAGTCACAGCAAGAAAAGTTAAGAAAGTGCCATCAGGTCATTTGGACAAAAGAATGCTATATGGCTGTTGGGTTTATAAGAGATCCATTGGAGAAAAACAAGTCACTACATTAAATTATTTTCTACTTACCTGCATCACCCTCTCCAAGAACACATATTCTAAAATGAGACAAGTTATTACATTAAAAATGACCGGCTCTGGCATTTGGAAAACTACACCAAATAATGAAGTAAAAACTGGGTTACAAACATCCTGGTATCAACTCCAACTACCGTCTTTTACCAAACTAAAACTCTAATGATCACTAATTCACTTGCAATCTAGTGCTCCTCCCATATACAAAATCAACAACTTCCAATGTGTCATAACTTTTTTAAAATTTCCCTAACATTTTAGAGGATAATGTAAATATGTCTCCTGGAAAAGTTGAGAAAGATGGAGACACTAGGAAAGGAAAAGACGAAAATACTCCCCTAATCAATGATGTAAAACACAAGGCATGAACAACTGTTAAAAGAATTCTCTATGACATTGATCAAGTCTACTATCTCTACGCCTGGCTCTTTCCTATCAGTCATTTGATACATAAACAAATAGAATAGTGTATTTCATGGGATCAATTCTTTTAGTGGCGTGCTTTCCCTTTGACCACTACATATGCTTTTATGTGTTTGCTTTATTTTCAGGCGGCGTCACATCAGAACACCCTCATCTCGGCAGATCTTTGCCTTAAGGAACCCTACCTCGGCCCTTGATCAACTGTACTCTGTGTTATGGTCAACTCAGAGCCCTACATGGATCAGTGTTTCCTACCGCCTCTCTCCCGTGCGTTGCTCATGTCAGGGAGTATAGTCCACCGAGTGAACAGTAAGCAGTCTTCCCAAAGCATCAGATATGAAAAGGAGGAGACGCGGGGTTGGGTGTGGGACCCCATTCCGTGCCTCAGTGCAGACAAGCTAGAGGTCAATGCATCCCTCCAGAGACTGGGAGAAAAACAGGAGGTTATGAGCACGAGGTTCCCTCTGCAGGCCTTGAAGCAGGGACCTGGAATCAAACTGCTGACACCGTGGATCGTGGTTGGTTTGACAGGGAACTCACGAGGAAGATAAGGACGTGAAATAATGAAAATCATAAGAACAGCAGCGAACACTTCTACTGAGCCAAGGACTGCACCCTGAATGTAAACTCTGTGCTGGAACATATCTTAACTCACATGACCCTGAAAGCATCCCGACGTAGTCAATGTTGTTCTTTGCACCATTTGCTAGATGAAGAGACTGGGTACAGTGGCTAGAAAACTCAGCCAGGTTACAAAGCGGATAAATGGCCGAGCCCAAGCTCAGTGCTCTTCTGTGATGCTCTTGGACTACAACTCCAAGTGAAGTCTCTAACGACTATCTCCGCTCGCACTGCCAACACCATCGTCCTCCGTGGAGTGGATGGAGGCAGGCGTGGGCAGGGCAGGGAGCCGGGTGTGGCAGGCCGCCAGATCTAAGGTCTGGCACACAGGTTGCCAGGTGGCTCCCTCCTCTGAGGGGGCCCAGCACACGCCCCAGGGGACTTGGCGGCAGGCCCCAGGGCCCTTTCCCCCGGATCTTGTCCACTTGAAAGGGGCCTGGCCCAGGTGGCCGGTTGGGCTGGTTGGCCAGCCTCCTTTGGACAAAGCAGGCGAGCCCAGCCAGCCTTCCAGTCGCCCCCGGCGTGGCACCAGCGCCCTCAGGCCGAGGGCCTCACGCGTGCCCTCCAACGCGGATTTCTCCTCAGAGCCGTGGCCTGGGCACTAGGAAGGCCAGGCCCTCCCGACTCCAGAGATGATGCTGGGACCCGTCGCCGGAAGGGCCTGCCCGTGTGGCAGCGGCTCCCCAAGCCGGCGGCCTGCTGGGGCCTCACTCACTGCTTGGCCATAAGCCTGTCTCGGCCCTTCGGATTCCACAGAGCCTTTCCTCCACCTGGCTGGAGTCGACAAGTGCGGGCGTGGGGTGAGGCCGTGGTTTTGCCTTTCCAGGAAGAAATGAGGCCCGGGCAAAAGCAGCTGGCCGAGGCAGAGCCTTGACCTGGCACCCCAGTCGGCCTTTGGCCACCAGGTCCAGACCACCGCTTCCAAAGAAGGGAAGCGGCCGGCCAGCTGATTGCAAGTGGGGGATGGGAGGGAGACAACAGCTGAAGCCAAGTCCAGCAGGGCGTTGGCGTTCCTTCTTCAGCTGGGACTGGCCTGGCCTGGCGGGCGGGCGGGGCCTTCACTGAGGACCCCCGAGGCCCGCCCTAGGCCCTGGCGGTGGCGGGTGGCGCATGCGCCCTTGGCCTCAGGGGTTGAACCCAAGCCCACAGGGCACTCAAAGCAGCCGGAGAAAGAAGGGGCCAGGGGAGAGGAAGGCAGGTAGGCGAGGCGGGCAGGGCTCGCCCACCTCTTCTCCTCAGGTCCCCGAGAGAGAAAGAGAGAGAGAGAGAGAGAGAGAGTGAGAGACAGACAGACAGACAGGCAGGGAAAGAGTGAGAGATCCCTGACCTCTGAGTATCTGCATCCACCACTGCTGCCAACTCACAGGCCATCCCACTTCCCCCCCTCCATCCCCATCCCCAGGCGCGGCCCCCCGGGGCCGGCCACACCACGGAGAGGCCCCTTCATGGTCACCTCCGTGCTGTCCCTTCCGGGCCTGACCCCACTGCAGGGGAACCGGTTCAGACAATCCAATCGTCTACATGTCCCTCTCCATGACAATTGTCTTCTCCAGTCTCACATGCCCAAACCGCACCCCCAACATCCTCCTTTGTCTGCAGCTGGAGATAGGAGGAGAATCTCTGCCATTGTGTTGAGAGACTCAGTTTCGCGGGTTTCTCCCCTCTACACGTGTTCTGAAGCTGGGTATTATTTTCTCCAGCGAACCTGTCTTGTGAAGGATTTGGCCAGCCATAAGAAGCTTCAGGGAAGAGGCGGAGGGGCTTCTCTCTCCGCCCCCGACAGCCCTGAGCTGGGTCAGTGCCTCAGACCTGGCCAGGGGCAGCCCATCCCCCGGCGCCCTCTCCCGGGGCATCCCAGGAAAGCTTCACAGCCAGCCCCACCCCACTCGCCACTGCCAGGACCATCGGCCTCCCTCGGGAGGACGGGGCAGGACAGGGAACCGGGTGTGGGAGGCCGCCAGATCTCAGCTCTGGCACACAGGCTGCCAGGCTGCCTGGTCCTCTGAGGGGGCCCAGCACACGCCCCAGGAAACTTGGCGGCAGGCCCCGGGGCTCTCTCCTCTGGAACTCGTCCACTTGAAAGGGGCCTGGCCCAGGTGGCTGGTTCGACCGGTTGGAAAGAAATCTTTTTCTTCTCTGAGAGACTGTTGCTTGTCATCTCCTGGACATGAGATGACAGACAATTGTTCCCATTTCCCTTTCTACTTGAAACCTGATGGATACATTGCCCACTGCCTTTAGAGACTGCAGGTCTTTCTGAAACTCTTTTCAGTGCGCTGGCTCACTTCAGCATCATTTCATTGTTCCATCCGAAATTCCTTTCAGTTGGATCTATTTTCCTTTCTAATCCTTTTGTATACCTAGATATTTAAAAGCTGCTCAAATCTGTAGTGGAGAAAAGTTGGGTTACAACTCTTTCAGACAGCATGTAAACCCACATTTTAGGGTTTCTACACAAAACGTCTCTGCCATGTTTCTAGCAGCTCTCCTTCCATATATTTTCCTCCAGGACTTCCTGTGACAAAATTGCCTTTCTAAAAGCCAGTCCTCCGTTCACTCTCTTGGCCAGTCACGTTTCCATAGAAAGAAAAAGGACTGGATTTTCCAAAGATGCAACAAGAATGATCAAGTCCCGATTCACACCTAGATATCCTGCTCCTGTTCTCCATGAATTGCAAAATTGAAGTTAATTATCTCGTTCATTTTGTCTAAATCTATTGGGTCACTTTGGCACTGAGCCCCTAAGCTGGTCCACAGCCTGCTTCAGCAGACACCAAACTCTCTCTCAAGTGCCTGCATTCGTGTGCTGAGTAGGTATTGTATTTATTTAGATCGTATTCAACAAAAGATCTTCACGGATTCACTCAAGTACTTAAGCATCTACTATGTGCCCAAAGGTCTTGAAATGTTGGGGGTCTGCAAGGAAGACAGATATGCCTAAACAGATAAATTACACTACTGAAATCATTTGAATGAAAGAGATGTGAATAAACTGCCGTGGGACTCCAGGCAAAGAACCCCCATGGGTTGACCTACAACTAAGAGATACAGCTCTGTCCTGGGGCTCTGAGGAGAAAAACAGCCACCATGGGGGGTGGACAGGCTCTGTACCATCTAAGGAAAGGAAAAGGAAGGGAGAGAAGATAAAGAGAAAACAAGAGAAACGGAAAGGTTTTCTTCTTCTGAGTGTTTCTGCCACCCACTTTTGGAGCACACTGCTTGCTGATGTCCTTTCCGGCCAGTCTTATCCTTCAGCCGGCTTCAGGAGACTTCACCAATTCGATTGTAAGGAGCTGGGCTCCTCCGTGCAGGCAATGCCAACTCCGGAGGGAGCCAGGAGGGGAGCCAAAGATTCACAGGACTCTGCAGCCCTTCTGCAGCTCACTGGTGTGGAGGGGCACCGAGGCTTCACCTTGGCCTCTGTCTCCAAGTTCACATAAAGGAGGGTCGGTTCCTTCCTCGCTAGATGAGCGTGGAGAGAAACCTCCTTCACAGAAGGGATTATGGAATAATTAAAGTCAGAGCCTTGAACAAGGCAAAGGGTTAGCACCATGAATCTGAAGTGACTGGACATGTGAATTAGTAACCAGTAGGACGAGGAGCTGAAGACAAAAAAAGAAAAAAGGCAAGAAACCAGTTCTCGATTTTCTAAGATGGAAATGCAAGTCTTTCTTCTTCCAAAAGAAAAAAGTCATTGAACCCTTTCCTTGAAAATAAAACTGAAAGGGGCCACATGTTGCAAAGAAGGGTTTTAACCGTGATGTCACTACACAATCATGTGTAGCCATCAGTTGTTAAGTGCACTGCAAATAGTTCACACCTTAACAATTATGTTACCAAAGTTCGCAGTTGAGAAATATAGACACACACACATATACATATATATACATGTAAGAAAAGAGTAGAGTGTGTGCCAATTGCTCACTGTACTATTGACAATATCACTCTTACAACTGAAAGCATGACTAGGAGAGAGAAGGTGGTGTGACCCTAGATTGCTAGAGTCACAGCAAGAAAAGTTAAGAAAGTGCCATCAGGTCATTTGGACAAAAGAATGCTATATGGCTGTTGGGTTTATAAGAGATCCATTGGAGAAAAACAAGTCACTACATTAAATTATTTTCTACTTACCTGCATCACCCTCTCCAAGAACACATATTCTAAAATGAGACAAGTTATTACATTAAAAATGACCGGCTCTGGCATTTGGAAAACTACACCAAATAATGAAGTAAAAACTGGGTTACAAACATCCTGGTATCAACTCCAACTACCGTCTTTTACCAAACTAAAACTCTAATGATCACTAATTCACTTGCAATCTAGTGCTCCTCCCATATACAAAATCAACAACTTCCAATGTGTCATAACTTTTTTAAAATTTCCCTAACATTTTAGAGGATAATGTAAATATGTCTCCTGGAAAAGTTGAGAAAGATGGAGACACTAGGAAAGGAAAAGACGAAAATACTCCCCTAATCAATGATGTAAAACACAAGGCATGAACAACTGTTAAAAGAATTCTCTATGACATTGATCAAGTCTACTATCTCTACGCCTGGCTCTTTCCTATCAGTCATTTGATACATAAACAAATAGAATAGTGTATTTCATGGGATCAATTCTTTTAGTGGCGTGCTTTCCCTTTGACCACTACATATGCTTTTATGTGTTTGCTTTATTTTCAGGCGGCGTCACATCAGAACACCCTCATCTCGGCAGATCTTTGCCTTAAGGAACCCTACCTCGGCCCTTGATCAACTGTACTCTGTGTTATGGTCAACTCAGAGCCCTACATGGATCAGTGTTTCCTACCGCCTCTCTCCCGTGCGTTGCTCATGTCAGGGAGTATAGTCCACCGAGTGAACAGTAAGCAGTCTTCCCAAAGCATCAGATATGAAAAGGAGGAGACGCGGGGTTGGGTGTGGGACCCCATTCCGTGCCTCAGTGCAGACAAGCTAGAGGTCAATGCATCCCTCCAGAGACTGGGAGAAAAACAGGAGGTTATGAGCACGAGGTTCCCTCTGCAGGCCTTGAAGCAGGGACCTGGAATCAAACTGCTGACACCGTGGATCGTGGTTGGTTTGACAGGGAACTCACGAGGAAGATAAGGACGTGAAATAATGAAAATCATAAGAACAGCAGCGAACACTTCTACTGAGCCAAGGACTGCACCCTGAATGTAAACTCTGTGCTGGAACATATCTTAACTCACATGACCCTGAAAGCATCCCGACGTAGTCAATGTTGTTCTTTGCACCATTTGCTAGATGAAGAGACTGGGTACAGTGGCTAGAAAACTCAGCCAGGTTACAAAGCGGATAAATGGCCGAGCCCAAGCTCAGTGCTCTTCTGTGATGCTCTTGGACTACAACTCCAAGTGAAGTCTCTAACGACTATCTCCGCTCGCACTGCCAACACCATCGTCCTCCGTGGAGTGGATGGAGGCAGGCGTGGGCAGGGCAGGGAGCCGGGTGTGGCAGGCCGCCAGATCTAAGGTCTGGCACACAGGTTGCCAGGTGGCTCCCTCCTCTGAGGGGGCCCAGCACACGCCCCAGGGGACTTGGCGGCAGGCCCCAGGGCCCTTTCCCCCGGATCTTGTCCACTTGAAAGGGGCCTGGCCCAGGTGGCCGGTTGGGCTGGTTGGCCAGCCTCCTTTGGACAAAGCAGGCGAGCCCAGCCAGCCTTCCAGTCGCCCCCGGCGTGGCACCAGCGCCCTCAGGCCGAGGGCCTCACGCGTGCCCTCCAACGCGGATTTCTCCTCAGAGCCGTGGCCTGGGCACTAGGAAGGCCAGGCCCTCCCGACTCCAGAGATGATGCTGGGACCCGTCGCCGGAAGGGCCTGCCCGTGTGGCAGCGGCTCCCCAAGCCGGCGGCCTGCTGGGGCCTCACTCACTGCTTGGCCATAAGCCTGTCTCGGCCCTTCGGATTCCACAGAGCCTTTCCTCCACCTGGCTGGAGTCGACAAGTGCGGGCGTGGGGTGAGGCCGTGGTTTTGCCTTTCCAGGAAGAAATGAGGCCCGGGCAAAAGCAGCTGGCCGAGGCAGAGCCTTGACCTGGCACCCCAGTCGGCCTTTGGCCACCAGGTCCAGACCACCGCTTCCAAAGAAGGGAAGCGGCCGGCCAGCTGATTGCAAGTGGGGGATGGGAGGGAGACAACAGCTGAAGCCAAGTCCAGCAGGGCGTTGGCGTTCCTTCTTCAGCTGGGACTGGCCTGGCCTGGCGGGCGGGCGGGGCCTTCACTGAGGACCCCCGAGGCCCGCCCTAGGCCCTGGCGGTGGCGGGTGGCGCATGCGCCCTTGGCCTCAGGGGTTGAACCCAAGCCCACAGGGCACTCAAAGCAGCCGGAGAAAGAAGGGGCCAGGGGAGAGGAAGGCAGGTAGGCGAGGCGGGCAGGGCTCGCCCACCTCTTCTCCTCAGGTCCCCGAGAGAGAAAGAGAGAGAGAGAGAGAGAGAGAGTGAGAGACAGACAGACAGACAGGCAGGGAAAGAGTGAGAGATCCCTGACCTCTGAGTATCTGCATCCACCACTGCTGCCAACTCACAGGCCATCCCACTTCCCCCCCTCCATCCCCATCCCCAGGCGCGGCCCCCCGGGGCCGGCCACACCACGGAGAGGCCCCTTCATGGTCACCTCCGTGCTGTCCCTTCCGGGCCTGACCCCACTGCAGGGGAACCGGTTCAGACAATCCAATCGTCTACATGTCCCTCTCCATGACAATTGTCTTCTCCAGTCTCACATGCCCAAACCGCACCCCCAACATCCTCCTTTGTCTGCAGCTGGAGATAGGAGGAGAATCTCTGCCATTGTGTTGAGAGACTCAGTTTCGCGGGTTTCTCCCCTCTACACGTGTTCTGAAGCTGGGTATTATTTTCTCCAGCGAACCTGTCTTGTGAAGGATTTGGCCAGCCATAAGAAGCTTCAGGGAAGAGGCGGAGGGGCTTCTCTCTCCGCCCCCGACAGCCCTGAGCTGGGTCAGTGCCTCAGACCTGGCCAGGGGCAGCCCATCCCCCGGCGCCCTCTCCCGGGGCATCCCAGGAAAGCTTCACAGCCAGCCCCACCCCACTCGCCACTGCCAGGACCATCGGCCTCCCTCGGGAGGACGGGGCAGGACAGGGAACCGGGTGTGGGAGGCCGCCAGATCTCAGCTCTGGCACACAGGCTGCCAGGCTGCCTGGTCCTCTGAGGGGGCCCAGCACACGCCCCAGGAAACTTGGCGGCAGGCCCCGGGGCTCTCTCCTCTGGAACTCGTCCACTTGAAAGGGGCCTGGCCCAGGTGGCTGGTTCGACCGGTTGGAAAGAAATCTTTTTCTTCTCTGAGAGACTGTTGCTTGTCATCTCCTGGACATGAGATGACAGACAATTGTTCCCATTTCCCTTTCTACTTGAAACCTGATGGATACATTGCCCACTGCCTTTAGAGACTGCAGGTCTTTCTGAAACTCTTTTCAGTGCGCTGGCTCACTTCAGCATCATTTCATTGTTCCATCCGAAATTCCTTTCAGTTGGATCTATTTTCCTTTCTAATCCTTTTGTATACCTAGATATTTAAAAGCTGCTCAAATCTGTAGTGGAGAAAAGTTGGGTTACAACTCTTTCAGACAG
Source organism: Diceros bicornis minor (assembly GCF_020826845.1). Lineage (NCBI taxonomy): Eukaryota > Metazoa > Chordata > Mammalia > Perissodactyla > Rhinocerotidae > Diceros > Diceros bicornis. Next base: position 60,981 of record NW_026691569.1, read on the forward strand.
CATGTAAACCCACATTTTAGGGTTTCTACACAAAACGTCTCTGCCATGTTTCTAGCAGCTCTCCTTCCATATATTTTCCTCCAGGACTTCCTGTGACAAAATTGCCTTTCTAAAAGCCAGTCCTCCGTTCACTCTCTTGGCCAGTCACGTTTCCATAGAAAGAAAAAGGACTGGATTTTCCAAAGATGCAACAAGAATGATCAAGTCCCGATTCACACCTAGATATCCTGCTCCTGTTCTCCATGAATTGCAAAATTGAAGTTAATTATCTCGTTCATTTTGTCTAAATCTATTGGGTCACTTTGGCACTGAGCCCCTAAGCTGGTCCACAGCCTGCTTCAGCAGACACCAAACTCTCTCTCAAGTGCCTGCATTCGTGTGCTGAGTAGGTATTGTATTTATTTAGATCGTATTCAACAAAAGATCTTCACGGATTCACTCAAGTACTTAAGCATCTACTATGTGCCCAAAGGTCTTGAAATGTTGGGGGTCTGCAAGGAAGACAGATATGCCTAAACAGATAAATTACACTACTGAAATCATTTGAATGAAAGAGATGTGAATAAACTGCCGTGGGACTCCAGGCAAAGAACCCCCATGGGTTGACCTACAACTAAGAGATACAGCTCTGTCCTGGGGCTCTGAGGAGAAAAACAGCCACCATGGGGGGTGGACAGGCTCTGTACCATCTAAGGAAAGGAAAAGGAAGGGAGAGAAGATAAAGAGAAAACAAGAGAAACGGAAAGGTTTTCTTCTTCTGAGTGTTTCTGCCACCCACTTTTGGAGCACACTGCTTGCTGATGTCCTTTCCGGCCAGTCTTATCCTTCAGCCGGCTTCAGGAGACTTCACCAATTCGATTGTAAGGAGCTGGGCTCCTCCGTGCAGGCAATGCCAACTCCGGAGGGAGCCAGGAGGGGAGCCAAAGATTCACAGGACTCTGCAGCCCTTCTGCAGCTCACTGGTGTGGAGGGGCACCGAGGCTTCACCTTGGCCTCTGTCTCCAAGTTCACATAAAGGAGGGTCGGTTCCTTCCTCGCTAGATGAGCGTGGAGAGAAACCTCCTTCACAGAAGGGATTATGGAATAATTAAAGTCAGAGCCTTGAACAAGGCAAAGGGTTAGCACCATGAATCTGAAGTGACTGGACATGTGAATTAGTAACCAGTAGGACGAGGAGCTGAAGACAAAAAAAGAAAAAAGGCAAGAAACCAGTTCTCGATTTTCTAAGATGGAAATGCAAGTCTTTCTTCTTCCAAAAGAAAAAAGTCATTGAACCCTTTCCTTGAAAATAAAACTGAAAGGGGCCACATGTTGCAAAGAAGGGTTTTAACCGTGATGTCACTACACAATCATGTGTAGCCATCAGTTGTTAAGTGCACTGCAAATAGTTCACACCTTAACAATTATGTTACCAAAGTTCGCAGTTGAGAAATATAGACACACACACATATACATATATATACATGTAAGAAAAGAGTAGAGTGTGTGCCAATTGCTCACTGTACTATTGACAATATCACTCTTACAACTGAAAGCATGACTAGGAGAGAGAAGGTGGTGTGACCCTAGATTGCTAGAGTCACAGCAAGAAAAGTTAAGAAAGTGCCATCAGGTCATTTGGACAAAAGAATGCTATATGGCTGTTGGGTTTATAAGAGATCCATTGGAGAAAAACAAGTCACTACATTAAATTATTTTCTACTTACCTGCATCACCCTCTCCAAGAACACATATTCTAAAATGAGACAAGTTATTACATTAAAAATGACCGGCTCTGGCATTTGGAAAACTACACCAAATAATGAAGTAAAAACTGGGTTACAAACATCCTGGTATCAACTCCAACTACCGTCTTTTACCAAACTAAAACTCTAATGATCACTAATTCACTTGCAATCTAGTGCTCCTCCCATATACAAAATCAACAACTTCCAATGTGTCATAACTTTTTTAAAATTTCCCTAACATTTTAGAGGATAATGTAAATATGTCTCCTGGAAAAGTTGAGAAAGATGGAGACACTAGGAAAGGAAAAGACGAAAATACTCCCCTAATCAATGATGTAAAACACAAGGCATGAACAACTGTTAAAAGAATTCTCTATGACATTGATCAAGTCTACTATCTCTACGCCTGGCTCTTTCCTATCAGTCATTTGATACATAAACAAATAGAATAGTGTATTTCATGGGATCAATTCTTTTAGTGGCGTGCTTTCCCTTTGACCACTACATATGCTTTTATGTGTTTGCTTTATTTTCAGGCGGCGTCACATCAGAACACCCTCATCTCGGCAGATCTTTGCCTTAAGGAACCCTACCTCGGCCCTTGATCAACTGTACTCTGTGTTATGGTCAACTCAGAGCCCTACATGGATCAGTGTTTCCTACCGCCTCTCTCCCGTGCGTTGCTCATGTCAGGGAGTATAGTCCACCGAGTGAACAGTAAGCAGTCTTCCCAAAGCATCAGATATGAAAAGGAGGAGACGCGGGGTTGGGTGTGGGACCCCATTCCGTGCCTCAGTGCAGACAAGCTAGAGGTCAATGCATCCCTCCAGAGACTGGGAGAAAAACAGGAGGTTATGAGCACGAGGTTCCCTCTGCAGGCCTTGAAGCAGGGACCTGGAATCAAACTGCTGACACCGTGGATCGTGGTTGGTTTGACAGGGAACTCACGAGGAAGATAAGGACGTGAAATAATGAAAATCATAAGAACAGCAGCGAACACTTCTACTGAGCCAAGGACTGCACCCTGAATGTAAACTCTGTGCTGGAACATATCTTAACTCACATGACCCTGAAAGCATCCCGACGTAGTCAATGTTGTTCTTTGCACCATTTGCTAGATGAAGAGACTGGGTACAGTGGCTAGAAAACTCAGCCAGGTTACAAAGCGGATAAATGGCCGAGCCCAAGCTCAGTGCTCTTCTGTGATGCTCTTGGACTACAACTCCAAGTGAAGTCTCTAACGACTATCTCCGCTCGCACTGCCAACACCATCGTCCTCCGTGGAGTGGATGGAGGCAGGCGTGGGCAGGGCAGGGAGCCGGGTGTGGCAGGCCGCCAGATCTAAGGTCTGGCACACAGGTTGCCAGGTGGCTCCCTCCTCTGAGGGGGCCCAGCACACGCCCCAGGGGACTTGGCGGCAGGCCCCAGGGCCCTTTCCCCCGGATCTTGTCCACTTGAAAGGGGCCTGGCCCAGGTGGCCGGTTGGGCTGGTTGGCCAGCCTCCTTTGGACAAAGCAGGCGAGCCCAGCCAGCCTTCCAGTCGCCCCCGGCGTGGCACCAGCGCCCTCAGGCCGAGGGCCTCACGCGTGCCCTCCAACGCGGATTTCTCCTCAGAGCCGTGGCCTGGGCACTAGGAAGGCCAGGCCCTCCCGACTCCAGAGATGATGCTGGGACCCGTCGCCGGAAGGGCCTGCCCGTGTGGCAGCGGCTCCCCAAGCCGGCGGCCTGCTGGGGCCTCACTCACTGCTTGGCCATAAGCCTGTCTCGGCCCTTCGGATTCCACAGAGCCTTTCCTCCACCTGGCTGGAGTCGACAAGTGCGGGCGTGGGGTGAGGCCGTGGTTTTGCCTTTCCAGGAAGAAATGAGGCCCGGGCAAAAGCAGCTGGCCGAGGCAGAGCCTTGACCTGGCACCCCAGTCGGCCTTTGGCCACCAGGTCCAGACCACCGCTTCCAAAGAAGGGAAGCGGCCGGCCAGCTGATTGCAAGTGGGGGATGGGAGGGAGACAACAGCTGAAGCCAAGTCCAGCAGGGCGTTGGCGTTCCTTCTTCAGCTGGGACTGGCCTGGCCTGGCGGGCGGGCGGGGCCTTCACTGAGGACCCCCGAGGCCCGCCCTAGGCCCTGGCGGTGGCGGGTGGCGCATGCGCCCTTGGCCTCAGGGGTTGAACCCAAGCCCACAGGGCACTCAAAGCAGCCGGAGAAAGAAGGGGCCAGGGGAGAGGAAGGCAGGTAGGCGAGGCGGGCAGGGCTCGCCCACCTCTTCTCCTCAGGTCCCCGAGAGAGAAAGAGAGAGAGAGAGAGAGAGAGAGTGAGAGACAGACAGACAGACAGGCAGGGAAAGAGTGAGAGATCCCTGACCTCTGAGTATCTGCATCCACCACTGCTGCCAACTCACAGGCCATCCCACTTCCCCCCCTCCATCCCCATCCCCAGGCGCGGCCCCCCGGGGCCGGCCACACCACGGAGAGGCCCCTTCATGGTCACCTCCGTGCTGTCCCTTCCGGGCCTGACCCCACTGCAGGGGAACCGGTTCAGACAATCCAATCCTCTACATGTCCCTCTCCATGACAATTGTCTTCTCCAGTCTCACATGCCCAAACCGCACCCCCAACATCCTCCTTTGTCTGCAGCTGGAGATAGGAGGAGAATCTCTGCCATTGTGTTGAGAGACTCAGTTTCGCGGGTTTCTCCCCTGTACACGTGTTCTGAAGCTGGGTATTATTTTCTCCAGCGAACCTGTCTTGTGAAGGATTTGGCCAGCCATAAGAAGCTTCAGGGAAGAGGCGGAGGGGCTTCTCTCTCCGCCCCCGACAGCCCTGAGCTGGGTCAGTGCCTCAGACCTGGCCAGGGGCAGCCCATCCCCCGGCGCCCTCTCCCGGGGCATCCCAGGAAAGCTTCACAGCCAGCCCCACCCCACTCGCCACTGCCAGGACCATCGGCCTCCCTCGGGAGGACGGGGCAGGACAGGGAACCGGGTGTGGGAGGCCGCCAGATCTCAGCTCTGGCACACAGGCTGCCAGGCTGCCTGGTCCTCTGAGGGGGCCCAGCACACGCCCCAGGAAACTTGGCGGCAGGCCCCGGGGCTCTCTCCTCTGGAACTCGTCCACTTGAAAGGGGCCTGGCCCAGGTGGCTGGTTCGACCGGTTGGAAAGAAATCTTTTTCTTCTCTGAGAGACTGTTGCTTCTCATCTCCTGGACATGAGATGACAGACAATTGTTCCCATTTCCCTTTCTACTTGAAACCTGATGGATACATTGCCCACTGCCTTTAGAGACTGCAGGTCTTTCTGAAACTCTTTTCAGTGCGCTGGCTCACTTCAGCATCATTTCATTGTTCCATCCGAAATTCCTTTCAGTTGGATCTATTTTCCTTTCTAATCCTTTTGTATACCTAGATATTTAAAAGCTGCTCAAATCTGTAGTGGAGAAAAGTTGGGTTACAACTCTTTCAGACAGCATGTAAACCCACATTTTAGGGTTTCTACACAAAACGTCTCTGCCATGTTTCTAGCAGCTCTCCTTCCATATATTTTCCTCCAGGACTTCCTGTGACAAAATTGCCTTTCTAAAAGCCAGTCCTCCGTTCACTCTCTTGGCCAGTCACGTTTCCATAGAAAGAAAAAGGACTGGATTTTCCAAAGATGCAACAAGAATGATCAAGTCCCGATTCACACCTAGATATCCTGCTCCTGTTCTCCATGAATTGCAAAATTGAAGTTAATTATCTCGTTCATTTTGTCTAAATCTATTGGGTCACTTTGGCACTGAGCCCCTAAGCTGGTCCACAGCCTGCTTCAGCAGACACCAAACTCTCTCTCAAGTGCCTGCATTCGTGTGCTGAGTAGGTATTGTATTTATTTAGATCGTATTCAACAAAAGATCTTCACGGATTCACTCAAGTACTTAAGCATCTACTATGTGCCCAAAGGTCTTGAAATGTTGGGGGTCTGCAAGGAAGACAGATATGCCTAAACAGATAAATTACACTACTGAAATCATTTGAATGAAAGAGATGTGAATAAACTGCCGTGGGACTCCAGGCAAAGAACCCCCATGGGTTGACCTACAACTAAGAGATACAGCTCTGTCCTGGGGCTCTGAGGAGAAAAACAGCCACCATGGGGGGTGGACAGGCTCTGTACCATCTAAGGAAAGGAAAAGGAAGGGAGAGAAGATAAAGAGAAAACAAGAGAAACGGAAAGGTTTTCTTCTTCTGAGTGTTTCTGCCACCCACTTTTGGAGCACACTGCTTGCTGATGTCCTTTCCGGCCAGTCTTATCCTTCAGCCGGCTTCAGGAGACTTCACCAATTCGATTGTAAGGAGCTGGGCTCCTCCGTGCAGGCAATGCCAACTCCGGAGGGAGCCAGGAGGGGAGCCAAAGATTCACAGGACTCTGCAGCCCTTCTGCAGCTCACTGGTGTGGAGGGGCACCGAGGCTTCACCTTGGCCTCTGTCTCCAAGTTCACATAAAGGAGGGTCGGTTCCTTCCTCGCTAGATGAGCGTGGAGAGAAACCTCCTTCACAGAAGGGATTATGGAATAATTAAAGTCAGAGCCTTGAACAAGGCAAAGGGTTAGCACCATGAATCTGAAGTGACTGGACATGTGAATTAGTAACCAGTAGGACGAGGAGCTGAAGACAAAAAAAGAAAAAAGGCAAGAAACCAGTTCTCGATTTTCTAAGATGGAAATGCAAGTCTTTCTTCTTCCAAAAGAAAAAAGTCATTGAACCCTTTCCTTGAAAATAAAACTGAAAGGGGCCACATGTTGCAAAGAAGGGTTTTAACCGTGATGTCACTACACAATCATGTGTAGCCATCAGTTGTTAAGTGCACTGCAAATAGTTCACACCTTAACAATTATGTTACCAAAGTTCGCAGTTGAGAAATATAGACACACACACATATACATATATATACATGTAAGAAAAGAGTAGAGTGTGTGCCAATTGCTCACTGTACTATTGACAATATCACTCTTACAACTGAAAGCATGACTAGGAGAGAGAAGGTGGTGTGACCCTAGATTGCTAGAGTCACAGCAAGAAAAGTTAAGAAAGTGCCATCAGGTCATTTGGACAAAAGAATGCTATATGGCTGTTGGGTTTATAAGAGATCCATTGGAGAAAAACAAGTCACTACATTAAATTATTTTCTACTTACCTGCATCACCCTCTCCAAGAACACATATTCTAAAATGAGACAAGTTATTACATTAAAAATGACCGGCTCTGGCATTTGGAAAACTACACCAAATAATGAAGTAAAAACTGGGTTACAAACATCCTGGTATCAACTCCAACTACCGTCTTTTACCAAACTAAAACTCTAATGATCACTAATTCACTTGCAATCTAGTGCTCCTCCCATATACAAAATCAACAACTTCCAATGTGTCATAACTTTTTTAAAATTTCCCTAACATTTTAGAGGATAATGTAAATATGTCTCCTGGAAAAGTTGAGAAAGATGGAGACACTAGGAAAGGAAAAGACGAAAATACTCCCCTAATCAATGATGTAAAACACAAGGCATGAACAACTGTTAAAAGAATTCTCTATGACATTGATCAAGTCTACTATCTCTACGCCTGGCTCTTTCCTATCAGTCATTTGATACATAAACAAATAGAATAGTGTATTTCATGGGATCAATTCTTTTAGTGGCGTGCTTTCCCTTTGACCACTACATATGCTTTTATGTGTTTGCTTTATTTTCAGGCGGCGTCACATCAGAACACCCTCATCTCGGCAGATCTTTGCCTTAAGGAACCCTACCTCGGCCCTTGATCAACTGTACTCTGTGTTATGGTCAACTCAGAGCCCTACATGGATCAGTGTTTCCTACCGCCTCTCTCCCGTGCGTTGCTCATGTCAGGGAGTATAGTCCACCGAGTGAACAGTAAGCAGTCTTCCCAAAGCATCAGATATGAAAAGGAGGAGACGCGGGGTTGGGTGTGGGACCCCATTCCGTGCCTCAGTGCAGACAAGCTAGAGGTCAATGCATCCCTCCAGAGACTGGGAGAAAAACAGGAGGTTATGAGCACGAGGTTCCCTCTGCAGGCCTTGAAGCAGGGACCTGGAATCAAACTGCTGACACCGTGGATCGTGGTTGGTTTGACAGGGAACTCACGAGGAAGATAAGGACGTGAAATAATGAAAATCATAAGAACAGCAGCGAACACTTCTACTGAGCCAAGGACTGCACCCTGAATGTAAACTCTGTGCTGGAACATATCTTAACTCACATGACCCTGAAAGCATCCCGACGTAGTCAATGTTGTTCTTTGCACCATTTGCTAGATGAAGAGACTGGGTACAGTGGCTAGAAAACTCAGCCAGGTTACAAAGCGGATAAATGGCCGAGCCCAAGCTCAGTGCTCTTCTGTGATGCTCTTGGACTACAACTCCAAGTGAAGTCTCTAACGACTATCTCCGCTCGCACTGCCAACACCATCGTCCTCCGTGGAGTGGATGGAGGCAGGCGTGGGCAGGGCAGGGAGCCGGGTGTGGCAGGCCGCCAGATCTAAGGTCTGGCACACAGGTTGCCAGGTGGCTCCCTCCTCTGAGGGGGCCCAGCACACGCCCCAGGGGACTTGGCGGCAGGCCCCAGGGCCCTTTCCCCCGGATCTTGTCCACTTGAAAGGGGCCTGGCCCAGGTGGCCGGTTGGGCTGGTTGGCCAGCCTCCTTTGGACAAAGCAGGCGAGCCCAGCCAGCCTTCCAGTCGCCCCCGGCGTGGCACCAGCGCCCTCAGGCCGAGGGCCTCACGCGTGCCCTCCAACGCGGATTTCTCCTCAGAGCCGTGGCCTGGGCACTAGGAAGGCCAGGCCCTCCCGACTCCAGAGATGATGCTGGGACCCGTCGCCGGAAGGGCCTGCCCGTGTGGCAGCGGCTCCCCAAGCCGGCGGCCTGCTGGGGCCTCACTCACTGCTTGGCCATAAGCCTGTCTCGGCCCTTCGGATTCCACAGAGCCTTTCCTCCACCTGGCTGGAGTCGACAAGTGCGGGCGTGGGGTGAGGCCGTGGTTTTGCCTTTCCAGGAAGAAATGAGGCCCGGGCAAAAGCAGCTGGCCGAGGCAGAGCCTTGACCTGGCACCCCAGTCGGCCTTTGGCCACCAGGTCCAGACCACCGCTTCCAAAGAAGGGAAGCGGCCGGCCAGCTGATTGCAAGTGGGGGATGGGAGGGAGACAACAGCTGAAGCCAAGTCCAGCAGGGCGTTGGCGTTCCTTCTTCAGCTGGGACTGGCCTGGCCTGGCGGGCGGGCGGGGCCTTCACTGAGGACCCCCGAGGCCCGCCCTAGGCCCTGGCGGTGGCGGGTGGCGCATGCGCCCTTGGCCTCAGGGGTTGAACCCAAGCCCACAGGGCACTCAAAGCAGCCGGAGAAAGAAGGGGCCAGGGGAGAGGAAGGCAGGTAGGCGAGGCGGGCAGGGCTCGCCCACCTCTTCTCCTCAGGTCCCCGAGAGAGAAAGAGAGAGAGAGAGAGAGAGAGAGTGAGAGACAGACAGACAGACAGGCAGGGAAAGAGTGAGAGATCCCTGACCTCTGAGTATCTGCATCCACCACTGCTGCCAACTCACAGGCCATCCCACTTCCCCCCCTCCATCCCCATCCCCAGGCGCGGCCCCCCGGGGCCGGCCACACCACGGAGAGGCCCCTTCATGGTCACCTCCGTGCTGTCCCTTCCGGGCCTGACCCCACTGCAGGGGAACCGGTTCAGACAATCCAATCGTCTACATGTCCCTCTCCATGACAATTGTCTTCTCCAGTCTCACATGCCCAAACCGCACCCCCAACATCCTCCTTTGTCTGCAGCTGGAGATAGGAGGAGAATCTCTGCCATTGTGTTGAGAGACTCAGTTTCGCGGGTTTCTCCCCTCTACACGTGTTCTGAAGCTGGGTATTATTTTCTCCAGCGAACCTGTCTTGTGAAGGATTTGGCCAGCCATAAGAAGCTTCAGGGAAGAGGCGGAGGGGCTTCTCTCTCCGCCCCCGACAGCCCTGAGCTGGGTCAGTGCCTCAGACCTGGCCAGGGGCAGCCCATCCCCCGGCGCCCTCTCCCGGGGCATCCCAGGAAAGCTTCACAGCCAGCCCCACCCCACTCGCCACTGCCAGGACCATCGGCCTCCCTCGGGAGGACGGGGCAGGACAGGGAACCGGGTGTGGGAGGCCGCCAGATCTCAGCTCTGGCACACAGGCTGCCAGGCTGCCTGGTCCTCTGAGGGGGCCCAGCACACGCCCCAGGAAACTTGGCGGCAGGCCCCGGGGCTCTCTCCTCTGGAACTCGTCCACTTGAAAGGGGCCTGGCCCAGGTGGCTGGTTCGACCGGTTGGAAAGAAATCTTTTTCTTCTCTGAGAGACTGTTGCTTGTCATCTCCTGGACATGAGATGACAGACAATTGTTCCCATTTCCCTTTCTACTTGAAACCTGATGGATACATTGCCCACTGCCTTTAGAGACTGCAGGTCTTTCTGAAACTCTTTTCAGTGCGCTGGCTCACTTCAGCATCATTTCATTGTTCCATCCGAAATTCCTTTCAGTTGGATCTATTTTCCTTTCTAATCCTTTTGTATACCTAGATATTTAAAAGCTGCTCAAATCTGTAGTGGAGAAAAGTTGGGTTACAACTCTTTCAGACAGCATGTAAACCCACATTTTAGGGTTTCTACACAAAACGTCTCTGCCATGTTTCTAGCAGCTCTCCTTCCATATATTTTCCTCCAGGACTTCCTGTGACAAAATTGCCTTTCTAAAAGCCAGTCCTCCGTTCACTCTCTTGGCCAGTCACGTTTCCATAGAAAGAAAAAGGACTGGATTTTCCAAAGATGCAACAAGAATGATCAAGTCCCGATTCACACCTAGATATCCTGCTCCTGTTCTCCATGAATTGCAAAATTGAAGTTAATTATCTCGTTCATTTTGTCTAAATCTATTGGGTCACTTTGGCACTGAGCCCCTAAGCTGGTCCACAGCCTGCTTCAGCAGACACCAAACTCTCTCTCAAGTGCCTGCATTCGTGTGCTGAGTAGGTATTGTATTTATTTAGATCGTATTCAACAAAAGATCTTCACGGATTCACTCAAGTACTTAAGCATCTACTATGTGCCCAAAGGTCTTGAAATGTTGGGGGTCTGCAAGGAAGACAGATATGCCTAAACAGATAAATTACACTACTGAAATCATTTGAATGAAAGAGATGTGAATAAACTGCCGTGGGACTCCAGGCAAAGAACCCCCATGGGTTGACCTACAACTAAGAGATACAGCTCTGTCCTGGGGCTCTGAGGAGAAAAACAGCCACCATGGGGGGTGGACAGGCTCTGTACCATCTAAGGAAAGGAAAAGGAAGGGAGAGAAGATAAAGAGAAAACAAGAGAAACGGAAAGGTTTTCTTCTTCTGAGTGTTTCTGCCACCCACTTTTGGAGCACACTGCTTGCTGATGTCCTTTCCGGCCAGTCTTATCCTTCAGCCGGCTTCAGGAGACTTCACCAATTCGATTGTAAGGAGCTGGGCTCCTCCGTGCAGGCAATGCCAACTCCGGAGGGAGCCAGGAGGGGAGCCAAAGATTCACAGGACTCTGCAGCCCTTCTGCAGCTCACTGGTGTGGAGGGGCACCGAGGCTTCACCTTGGCCTCTGTCTCCAAGTTCACATAAAGGAGGGTCGGTTCCTTCCTCGCTAGATGAGCGTGGAGAGAAACCTCCTTCACAGAAGGGATTATGGAATAATTAAAGTCAGAGCCTTGAACAAGGCAAAGGGTTAGCACCATGAATCTGAAGTGACTGGACATGTGAATTAGTAACCAGTAGGACGAGGAGCTGAAGACAAAAAAAGAAAAAAGGCAAGAAACCAGTTCTCGATTTTCTAAGATGGAAATGCAAGTCTTTCTTCTTCCAAAAGAAAAAAGTCATTGAACCCTTTCCTTGAAAATAAAACTGAAAGGGGCCACATGTTGCAAAGAAGGGTTTTAACCGTGATGTCACTACACAATCATGTGTAGCCATCAGTTGTTAAGTGCACTGCAAATAGTTCACACCTTAACAATTATGTTACCAAAGTTCGCAGTTGAGAAATATAGACACACACACATATACATATATATACATGTAAGAAAAGAGTAGAGTGTGTGCCAATTGCTCACTGTACTATTGACAATATCACTCTTACAACTGAAAGCATGACTAGGAGAGAGAAGGTGGTGTGACCCTAGATTGCTAGAGTCACAGCAAGAAAAGTTAAGAAAGTGCCATCAGGTCATTTGGACAAAAGAATGCTATATGGCTGTTGGGTTTATAAGAGATCCATTGGAGAAAAACAAGTCACTACATTAAATTATTTTCTACTTACCTGCATCACCCTCTCCAAGAACACATATTCTAAAATGAGACAAGTTATTACATTAAAAATGACCGGCTCTGGCATTTGGAAAACTACACCAAATAATGAAGTAAAAACTGGGTTACAAACATCCTGGTATCAACTCCAACTACCGTCTTTTACCAAACTAAAACTCTAATGATCACTAATTCACTTGCAATCTAGTGCTCCTCCCATATACAAAATCAACAACTTCCAATGTGTCATAACTTTTTTAAAATTTCCCTAACATTTTAGAGGATAATGTAAATATGTCTCCTGGAAAAGTTGAGAAAGATGGAGACACTAGGAAAGGAAAAGACGAAAATACTCCCCTAATCAATGATGTAAAACACAAGGCATGAACAACTGTTAAAAGAATTCTCTATGACATTGATCAAGTCTACTATCTCTACGCCTGGCTCTTTCCTATCAGTCATTTGATACATAAACAAATAGAATAGTGTATTTCATGGGATCAATTCTTTTAGTGGCGTGCTTTCCCTTTGACCACTACATATGCTTTTATGTGTTTGCTTTATTTTCAGGCGGCGTCACATCAGAACACCCTCATCTCGGCAGATCTTTGCCTTAAGGAACCCTACCTCGGCCCTTGATCAACAGTACTCTGTGTTATGGTCAACTCAGAGCCCTACATGGATCAGTGTTTCCTACCGCCTCTCTCCCGTGCGTTGCTCATGTCAGGGAGTATAGTCCACCGAGTGAACAGTAAGCAGTCTTCCCAAAGCATCAGATATGAAAAGGAGGAGACGCGGGGTTGGGTGTGGGACCCCATTCCGTGCCTCAGTGCAGACAAGCTAGAGGTCAATGCATCCCTCCAGAGACTGGGAGAAAAACAGGAGGTTATGAGCACGAGGTTCCCTCTGCAGGCCTTGAAGCAGGGACCTGGAATCAAACTGCTGACACCGTGGATCGTGGTTGGTTTGACAGGGAACTCACGAGGAAGATAAGGACGTGAAATAATGAAAATCATAAGAACAGCAGCGAACACTTCTACTGAGCCAAGGACTGCACCCTGAATGTAAACTCTGTGCTGGAACATATCTTAACTCACATGACCCTGAAAGCATCCCGACGTAGTCAATGTTGTTCTTTGCACCATTTGCTAGATGAAGAGACTGGGTACAGTGGCTAGAAAACTCAGCCAGGTTACAAAGCGGATAAATGGCCGAGCCCAAGCTCAGTGCTCTTCTGTGATGCTCTTGGACTACAACTCCAAGTGAAGTCTCTAACGACTATCTCCGCTCGCACTGCCAACACCATCGTCCTCCGTGGAGTGGATGGAGGCAGGCGTGGGCAGGGCAGGGAGCCGGGTGTGGCAGGCCGCCAGATCTAA
>NW_026691570.1:0-74359 GCF_020826845.1 Diceros bicornis minor
AGGGAGAGAGAGAGACAGAGACAGAGAGAGAGATCCCTGACCTCTGAGTCTCTGCCTCCACCGCTGGCTGGTGCCAACTCACGCGCCATCCCACTTCCAGCCATCACCCCCACGCCTGCCCCGGGGCCAGCCCCACCACAGAGAGGCCGGTTGGTTCCTGCTCACCTCTGTGCCGTCCCTTCCCGACCTGACCCCAGTGCAGGGGATAAGCTTCAGACAAGTCTTTCCATGTCCCTCTGCATGACAATAGACTTCCTCCCCTCTCCATTCCACAGGCCCACCCGGGACATCCACCTTTGTCATTAGCTCAGGAGAGGATGCAAGATGAGAATCTCTGCTATTGTGTGGGGAGACTCAGTTTCCCGGGTTTCCCCCATGGACACATGTTCTTCAGCTGGGTCTGATTTTCTCCAGACAAGCTGTCTTGGGAAGGATTTGGCCAGCCCTAAGAACCTGAAGGGAAAGGGCGGAGGGGGGTTCTCTCTCTGCCCCCGACAGCCCCGAGCTGGGTCGGTCCCTCAGACCCGGCCAGGGGCAGCCCATCCCCCGGCGCCCTTCCCCGGGGCATCCAAGGGCAGGCTCGGCGCCAGCCCCACCCCGCTCGCCACTGCCCGACCATCGTCCTCCCTCGGGGGGCCTGGGAAGGACAGGGACCCGGCTGTGGGAGGCCTCCAGATCTCAGGCCTGGCACACCGTTTACCAGGCTGCTTCCTCCTCTGACGGGGGCCCAGCACACGCCCCAGGAGACTTGGCAGCCGCCCCCAGGGCTCTAGCCTCTGGAACTCGTCCCCTTGGAAGGGGCCTGGCCCAGGTGCCAGGTTCGGCTGGTCGGCCAGCCTCCTTTGGAGAAAGCAGGCAAGCCGAGCCAGGCTTGCAGTGGCCCTGGCGTGACACCTGCCACCTCAGGCAGAGGGCCTCCCGCGTGCCCTCCATGGCGGGTTTCTCCCCGGAGCCGGGGCCTGGGCACTAGGAAGACCGGGCCTCCCCGACTCCGGGAGGAGGGGCTAGCCCACTTGCGCCCTGGCCCCCAAAGCCTGCGGTGCCATCTGCCTGTCTCGGCATTTCTGACTCCACAGAGCCTTTCCTACACCTGGGCTGCCTGCCGTGGCAAAGTGCAGGCGTGGGGTGAGGCCATGGCTTTGTCTTTCCAGGAAAAAATGAGCCCCTGGCCGAAGCAGCAGGCCCAGGCAGAGCCTTGAGCTTGAAGCCCAGTAGGTCTGTGGCCCTCAGGGCCAGAGCAATGCTTTCAAGGCAGGGAAGCGGCCTGCAAGATGAGTGGGAGTGGGGGAGGGAGGGAGACAGCTGAAGCCGAGTCCAGAAGGGCGGTGATGGAAGAGCTGCAGCTGGGTCAGAGCCTGGAGGGAGGGCGGGGCCTTCACTGAGGACCCCCCCCCCGAGGCCAGCCCTAGGCCCCGGCGGTCGCGCATGCGCCCTTGGCCTGTGCGGTGTGTGGGGGGTTGAACCCAAGCCCGCAGGGCTCCCGGAGCGGCCAGAGAAAGAAGGGCCCATGGAGAGGTAGGCGAGGTGGGCAGGGGGCGCCACCTTACTCTCCTCAGCTCCCTGAGGGAGAGAGACAGAGACAGAGACAGAGAGAGAGATCCCTGACCTCTGAGTCTCTGCCTCCACCGCTGGCTGGTGCCAACTCACGCGCCATCCCACTTCCAGCCATCACCCCACGCCTGCCCCGGGGCCAGCCCCACCACAGAGAGGCCGGTTGGTTCCTGCTCACCTCTGTGCTGTCCCTTCCCGACCTGACCCCAGTGCAGGGGATAAGCTTCAGACAAGTCTTCCATGTCCCTCTGCATGACAATAGACTTCCTCCCCTCTCCCTTTCCACAGGCCCACCCGGGACATCCACCTTTGTCATTAGCTCAGGAGAGGATGCAAGATGAGAATCTCTGCTATTGTGTGGGGAGACTCAGTTTCCCGGGTTTCCCCCATGGACACATGTTCTTCAGCTGGGTCTGATTTTCTCCAGACAAGCTGTCTTGGGAAGGATTTGGCCAGCCCTAAGAACCTGAAGGGAAAGGGCGGAGGGGGTTCTCTCTCTGCCCCCGACAGCCCCGAGCTGGGTCGGTCCCTCAGACCCGGCCAGGGGCAGCCCATCCCCCGGCGCCCTTCCCCGGGCATCCAAGGGCAGGCTCGGCGCCAGCCCCACCCCGCTCGCCACTGCCCGACCATCGTCCTCCCTCGGGGGGCCTGGGCAGGACAGGGACCCGGCTGTGGGAGGCCTCCAGATCTCAGGCCTGGCACACCGTTTACCAGGCTGCTTCCTCCTCTGACGGGGGCCCAGCACACGCCCCAGGAGACTTGGCAGCCGCCCCCAGGGCTCTAGCCTCTGGAACTCGTCCCCTTGGAAGGGGCCTGGCCCAGGTGCCAGGTTCGGCTGGTCGGCCAGCCTCCTTTGGAGAAAGCAGGCAAGCCGAGCCAGGCTTGCAGTGGCCCTGGCGTGACACCTGCCACCTCAGGCAGAGGGCCTCCCGCGTGCCCTCCATGGCGGGTTTCTCCCCGGAGCCGTGGCCTGGGCACTAGGAAGGCCGGGCCTCCCCGACTCCCGGGAGGAGGGGCTAGCCCACTTGCGCCCTGGCCCCCAAAGCCTGCGGTGCCATCTGCCTGTCTCGGCACTTCTGACTCCACAGAGCCTTTCCTACACCTGGGCTGCCTGCCGTGGCAAAGTGCAGGCGTGGGGTGAGGCCATGGCTTTGTCTTTCCAGGAAAAAATGAGCCCCTGGCCGAAGCAGCAGGCCCAGGCAGAGCCTTGAGCTTGAAGCCCAGTAGGTCTGTGGCCCTCAGGGCCAGAGCAATGCTTTCAAGGCAGGGAAGCGGCCTGCAAGCTGAGTGGGAGTGGGGGAGGGGAGGGAGACAGCTGAAGCCGAGTCCAGAAGGGCGGCGATGGAAGAGCTGCAGCTGGGTCAGAGCCTGGAGGGAGGGCGGGGCCTTCACTGAGGACCCCCCCCCCGAGGCCAGCCCTAGGCCCCGGCGGTCGCGCATGCGCCCTTGGCCTGTGCGGTGTGTGGGGGGTTGAACCCAAGCCCGCAGGGCTCCCGGAGCGGCCAGAGAAAGAAGGGCCCATGGAGAGGTAGGCGAGGTGGGCAGGGGGCGCCACCTTACTCTCCTCAGCTCCCTGAGGGAGAGAGACAGAGACAGAGACAGAGAGAGAGATCCCTGACCTCTGAGTCTCTGCCTCCACCGCTGGCTGGTGCCAACTCACGCGCCATCCCACTTCCAGCCATCACCCCCACGCCTGTCCCGGGGCCAGCCCCACCACAGAGAGGCCGGTTGGTTCCTGCTCACCTCTGTGCTGTCCCTTCCCGACCTGACCCCAGTGCAGGGGATAAGCTTCAGACAAGTCTTTCCATGTCCCTCTGCATGACAATAGACTTCCTCCCCTCTCCCTTTCCACAGGCCCACCCGGGACATCCACCTTTGTCATTAGCTCAGGAGAGGATGCAAGATGAGAATCTCTGCTATTGTGTGGGGAGACTCATTTTCCCGGGTTTCCCCCATGGACACATGTTCTTCAGCTGGGTCTGATTTTCTCCAGACAAGCTGTCTTGGGAAGGATTTGGCCAGCCCTAAGAACCTGAAGGGAAAGGGCGGAGGGGGGTTCTCTCTCTGCCCCCGACAGCCCCGAGCTGGGTCGGTCCCTCAGACCCGGCCAGGGGCAGCCCATCCCCCGGCGCCCTTCCCCGGGGCATCCAAGGGCAGGCTCGGCGCCAGCCCCACCCCGCTCGCCACTGCCCGACCATCGTCCTCCCTCGGGGGGCCTGGGCAGGACAGGGACCCGGCTGTGGGAGGCCTCCAGATCTCAGGCCTGGCACACCGTTTACCAGGCTGCTTCCTCCTCTGACGGGGGCCCAGCACACGCCCCAGGAGACTTGGCAGCCGCCCCCAGGGCTCTAGCCTCTGGAACTCGTCCCCTTGGAAGGGGCCTGGCCCAGGTGCCAGGTTCGGCTGGTCGGCCAGCCTCCTTTGGAGAAAGCAGGCAAGCCGAGCCAGGCTTGCAGTGGCCCTGGCGTGACACCTGCCACCTCAGGCAGAGGGCCTCCCGCGTGCCCTCCATGGCGGGTTTCTCCCCGGAGCCGTGGCCTGGGCACTAGGAAGGCCGGGCCTCCCCGACTCCCGGGAGGAGGGGCTAGCCCACTTGCGCCCTGGCCCCCAAAGCCTGCGGTGCCATCTGCCTGTCTCGGCACTTCTGACTCCACAGAGCCTTTCCTACACCTGGGCTGCCTGCCGTGGCAAAGTGCAGGCGTGGGGTGAGGCCATGGCTTTGTCTTTCCAGGAAAAAATGAGCCCCTGGCCGAAGCAGCAGGCCCAGGCAGAGCCTTGAGCTTGAAGCCCAGTAGGTCTGTGGCCCTCAGGGCCAGAGCAATGCTTTCAAGGCAGGGAAGCGGCCTGCAAGCTGAGTGGGAGTGGGGGAGGGGAGGGAGACAGCTGAAGCCGAGTCCAGAAGGGCGGCGATGGAAGAGCTGCAGCTGGGTCAGAGCCTGGAGGGAGGGCGGGGACTTCACTGAGGACCCCCCCCCCCCCCGAGGCCAGCCCTAGGCCCCGGCGGTCGCGCATGCGCCCTTGGCCTGTGCGGTGTGTGGGGGGTTGAACCCAAGCCCGCAGGGCTCCCGGAGCGGCCAGAGAAAGAAGGGCCCATGGAGAGGTAGGCGAGGTGGGCAGGGGGCGCCACCTTACTCTCCTCAGCTCCCTGAGGGAGAGAGACAGAGAGAGAGATCCTGACCTCTGAGTCTCTGCCTCCACCGCTGGCTGGTGCCAACTCACGCGCCATCCACTTCCAGCCATCACCCCCACGCCTGCCCCGTGGCCAGCCCCACCACAGAGAGGCCGGTTGGTTCCTGCTCACCTCTGTGCTGTCCCTTCCCGACCTGACCCCAGTGCAGGGGATAAGCTTCAGACAAGTCTTTCCATGTCCCTCTGCATGACAATAGACTTCCTCCCCTCTCCCTTTCCACAGGCCCACCCGGGACATCCACCTTTGTCATTAGCTCAGGAGAGGATGCAAGATGAGAATCTCTGCTATTGTGTGGGGAGACTCAGTTTCCCGGGTTTCCCCCATGGACACATGTTCTTCAGCTGGGTCTGATTTTCTCCAGACAAGCTGTCTTGGGAAGGATTTGGCCAGCCCTAAGAACCTGAAGGGAAAGGGCGGAGGGGGGTTCTCTCTCTGCCCCCGACAGCCCCGAGCTGGGTCGGTCCCTCAGACCCGGCCAGGGGCAGCCCATCCCCCGGCGCCCTTCCCCGGGGCATCCAAGGGCAGGCTCGGCGCCAGCCCCACCCCGCTCGCCACTGCCCGACCATCGTCCTCCCTCGGGGGGCCTGGGCAGGACAGGGACCCGGCTGTGGGAGGCCTCCAGATCTCAGGCCTGGCACACCGTTTACCAGGCTGCTTCCTCCTCTGACGGGGGCCCAGCACACGCCCCAGGAGACTTGGCAGCCGCCCCCAGGGCTCTAGCCTCTGGAACTCGTCCCCTTGGAAGGGGCCTGGCCCAGGTGCCAGGTTCGGCTGGTCGGCCAGCCTCCTTTGGAGAAAGCAGGCAAGCCGAGCCAGGCTTGCAGTGGCCCTGGCGTGACACCTGCCACCTCAGGCAGAGGGCCTCCCGCGTGCCCTCCATGGCGGGTTTCTCCCCGGAGCCGGGGCCTGGGCACTAGGAAGGCCGGGCCTCCCCGACTCCCGGGAGGAGGGGCTAGCCCACTTGCGCCCTGGCCCCCAAAGCCTGCGGTGCCATCTGCCTGTCTCGGCATTTCTGACTCCACAGAGCCTTTCCTACACCTGGGCTGCCTGCCGTGGCAAAGTGCAGGCGTGGGGTGAGGCCATGGCTTTGTCTTTCCAGGAAAAAATGAGCCCCTGGCCGAAGCAGCAGGCCCAGGCAGAGCCTTGAGCTTGAAGCCCAGTAGGTCTGTGGCCCTCAGGGCCAGAGCAATGCTTTCAAGGCAGGGAAGCGGCCTGCAAGCTGAGTGGGAGTGGGGGAGGGGAGGGAGACAGCTGAAGCCGAGTCCAGAAGGGCGGCGATGGAAGAGCTGCAGCTGGGTCAGAGCCTGGAGGGACGGCGGGGCCTTCACTGAGGACCCCCCCCCCCCGAGGCCAGCCCTAGGCCCCGGCGGTCGCGCATGCGCCCTTGGCCTGTGCGGTGTGTGGGGGGTTGAACCCAAGCCCGCAGGGCTCCCGGAGCGGCCAGAGAAAGAAGGGCCCATGGAGAGGTAGGCGAGGTGGGCAGGGGGCGCCACCTTACTCTGCTCAGCTCCCTGAGGGAGAGAGAGAGAGACAGAGACAGAGAGAGAGATCCCTGACCTCTGAGTCTCTGCCTCCACCGCTGGCTGGTGCCAACTCACGCGCCATCCCACTTCCAGCCATCACCCCCACGCCTGCCCCGGGGCCAGCCCCACCACAGAGAGGCCGGTTGGTTCCTGCTCACCTCTGTGCCGTCCCTTCCCGACCTGACCCCAGTGCAGGGGATAAGCTTCAGACAAGTCTTTCCATGTCCCTCTGCATGACAATAGACTTCCTCCCCTCTCCCATTCCACAGGCCCACCCGGGACATCCACCTTTGTCATTAGCTCAGGAGAGGATGCAAGATGAGAATCTCTGCTATTGTGTGGGGAGACTCAGTTTCCCGGGTTTCCCCCATGGACACATGTTCTTCAGCTGGGTCTGATTTTCTCCAGACAAGCTGTCTTGGGAAGGATTTGGCCAGCCCTAAGAACCTGAAGGGAAAGGGCGGAGGGGGGTTCTCTCTCTGCCCCCGACAGCCCCGAGCTGGGTCGGTCCCTCAGACCCGGCCAGGGGCAGCCCATCCCCCGGCGCCCTTCCCCGGGGCATCCAAGGGCAGGCTCGGCGCCAGCCCCACCCCGCTCGCCACTGCCCGACCATCGTCCTCCCTCGGGGGGCCTGGGCAGGACAGGGACCCGGCTGTGGGAGGCCTCCAGATCTCAGGCCTGGCACACCGTTTACCAGGCTGCTTCCTCCTCTGACGGGGGCCCAGCACACGCCCCAGGAGACTTGGCAGCCGCCCCCAGGGCTCTAGCCTCTGGAACTCGTCCCCTTGGAAGGGGCCTGGCCCAGGTGCCAGGTTCGGCTGGTCGGCCAGCCTCCTTTGGAGAAAGCAGGCAAGCCGAGCCAGGCTTGCAGTGGCCCTGGCGTGACACCTGCCACCTCAGGCAGAGGGCCTCCCGCGTGCCCTCCATGGCGGGTTTCTCCCCGGAGCCGGGGCCTGGGCACTAGGAAGGCCGGGCCTCCCCGACTCCCGGGAGGAGGGGCTAGCCCACTTGCGCCCTGGCCCCCAAAGCCTGCGGTGCCATCTGCCTGTCTCGGCATTTCTGACTCCACAGAGCCTTTCCTACACCTGGGCTGCCTGCCGTGGCAAAGTGCAGGCGTGGGGTGAGGCCATGGCTTTGTCTTTCCAGGAAAAAATGAGCCCCTGGCCGAAGCAGCAGGCCCAGGCAGAGCCTTGAGCTTGAAGCCCAGTAGGTCTGTGGCCCTCAGGGCCAGAGCAATGCTTTCAAGGCAGGGAAGCGGCCTGCAAGCTGAGTGGGAGTGGGGGAGGGGAGGGAGACAGCTGAAGCCAAGTCCAGAAGGGCGGTGATGGAAGAGCTGCAGCTGGGTCAGAGCCTGGAGGGAGGGCGGGGCCTTCACTGAGGACCCCCCCCCCGAGGCCTGCCCTAGGCCCCGGCGGTCGCGCATGCGCCCTTGGCCTGTGCGGTGTGTGGGGGGTTGAACCCAAGCCCGCAGGGCTCCCGGAGCGGCCAGAGAAAGAAGGGCCCATGGAGAGGTAGGCGAGGTGGGCAGGGGGCGCCACCTTACTCTCCTCAGCTCCCTGAGGGAGAGAGACAGAGACAGAGACAGAGAGAGAGATCCCTGACCTCTGAGTCTCTGCCTCCACCGCTGGCTGGTGCCAACTCACGCGCCATCCCACTTCCAGCCATCACCCCCACGCCTGCCCCGGGGCCAGCCCCACCACAGAGAGGCCGGTTGGTTCCTGCTCACCTCTGTGCTGTCCCTTCCCGACCTGACCCCAGTGCAGGGGATAAGCTTCAGACAAGTCTTTCCATGTCCCTCTGCATGACAATAGACTTCCTCCCCTCTCCCTTTCCACAGGCCCACCCGGGACATCCACCTTTGTCATTAGCTCAGGAGAGGATGCAAGATGAGAATCTCTGCTATTGTGTGGGGAGACTCATTTTCCCGGGTTTCCCCCATGGACACATGTTCTTCAGCTGGGTCTGATTTTCTCCAGACAAGCTGTCTTGGGAAGGATTTGGCCAGCCCTAAGAACCTGAAGGGAAAGGGCGGAGGGGGGTTCTCTCTCTGCCCCCGACAGCCCCGAGCTGGGTCGGTCCCTCAGACCCGGCCAGGGGCAGCCCATCCCCCGGCGCCCTTCCCCGGGGCATCCAAGGGCAGGCTCGGCGCCAGCCCCACCCCGCTCGCCACTGCCCGACCATCGTCCTCCCTCGGGGGGCCTGGGCAGGACAGGGACCCGGCTGTGGGAGGCCTCCAGATCTCAGGCCTGGCACACCGTTTACCAGGCTGCTTCCTCCTCTGACGGGGGCCCAGCACACGCCCCAGGAGACTTGGCAGCCGCCCCCAGGGCTCTAGCCTCTGGAACTCGTCCCCTTGGAAGGGGCCTGGCCCAGGTGCCAGGTTCGGCTGGTCGGCCAGCCTCCTTTGGAGAAAGCAGGCAAGCCGAGCCAGGCTTGCAGTGGCCCTGGCGTGACACCTGCCACCTCAGGCAGAGGGCCTCCCGCGTGCCCTCCTTGGCGGGTTTCTCCCCGGAGCCGTGGCCTGGGCACTAGGAAGGCCGGGCCTCCCCGACTCCCGGGAGGAGGGGCTAGCCCACTTGCGCCCTGGCCCCCAAACCCTCTGGTGCCATCTGCCTGTCTCGACACTTCTGACTCCACAGAGCCTTTCCTACATCTGGGCTGCCTGCCGTGGCAAAGTGCAGGCGTGGGGTGAGGCCATGGCTTTGTCTTTCCAGGAAAAAATGAGCCCCTGGCCGAAGCAGCAGGCCCAGGCAGAGCCTTGAGCTTGAAGCCCAGTAGGTCTGTGGCCCTCAGGGCCAGAGCAATGCTTTCAAGGCAGGGAAGCGGCCTGCAAGCTGAGTGGGAGTGGGGGAGGGGAGGGAGACAGCTGAAGCCAAGTCCAGAAGGGCGGCGATGGAAGAGCTGCAGCTGGGTCAGAGCCTGGAGGGAGGGCGGGGCCTTCACTGAGGACCCCCCCCCCCCCCGAGGCCAGCCCTAGGCCCCGGCGGTCGCGCATGCGCCCTTGGCCTGTGCGGTGTGTGGGGTGTTGAACCCAAGCCCGCAGGGCTCCCGGAGCGGCCAGAGAAAGAAGGGCCCATGGAGAGGTAGGCGAGGTGGGCAGGGGGCGCCACCTTACTCTGCTCAGCTCCCTGAGGGAGAGAGAGAGAGACAGAGACAGAGAGAGAGATCCCTGACCTCTGAGTCTCTGCCTCCACCGCTGGCTGGTGCCAACTCACGTGCCATCCCACTTCCAGCCATCACCCCCACGCCTGCCCCGGGGCCAGCCCCACCACAGAGAGGCCGGTTGGTTCCTGCTCACCTCTGTGCTGTCCCTTCCCGACCTGACCCCAGTGCAGGGGATAAGCTTCAGACAAGTCTTTCCATGTCCCTCTGCATGACAATAGACTTCCTCCCCTCTCCCATTCCACAGGCCCACCCGGGACATCCAGCTTTGTCATTAGCTCAGGAGAGGATGCAAGATGAGAATCTCTGCTATTGTGTGGGGAGACTCAGTTTCCCGGGTTTCCCCCATGGACACATGTTCTTCAGCTGGGTCTGATTTTCTCCAGACAAGCTGTCTTGGGAAGGATTTGGCCAGCCCTAAGAACCTGAAGGGAAAGGGCGGAGGGGGGTTCTCTCTCTGCCCCCGACAGCCCCGAGCTGGGTCAGTCCCTCAGACCCGGCCAGGGGCAGCCCATCCCCCGGCGCCCTTCCCCGGGGCATCCAAGGGCAGGCTCGGCGCCAGCCCCACCCCGCTCGCCACTGCCCGACCATCGTCCTCCCTCGGGGGGCCTGGGCAGGACAGGGACCCGGCTGTGGGAGGCCTCCAGATCTCAGGCCTGGCACACCGTTTACCAGGCTGCTTCCTCCTCTGACGGGGGCCCAGCACACGCCCCAGGAGACTTGGCAGCCGCCCCCAGGGCTCTAGCCTCTGGAACTCGTCCCCTTGGAAGGGGCCTGGCCCAGGTGCCAGGTTCGGCTGGTCGGCCAGCCTCCTTTGGAGAAAGCAGGCAAGCCGAGCCAGGCTTGCAGTGGCCCTGGCGTGACACCTGCCACCTCAGGCAGAGGTCCTCCCGCGTGCCCTCCATGGCGGGTTTCTCCCCGGAGCCGTGGCCTGGGCACTAGGAAGGCCGGGCCTCCCCGACTCCCGGGAGGAGGGGCTAGCCCACTTGCGCCCTGGCCCCCAAAGCCTGCGTTGCCATCTGCCTGTCTCGGCATTTCTGACTCCACAGAGCCTTTCCTACACCTGGGCTGCCTGCCGTGGCAAAGTGCAGGCGTGGGGTGAGGCCATGGCTTTGTCTTTCCAGGAAAAAATGAGCCCCTGGCCGAAGCAGCAGGCCCAGGCAGAGCCTTGAGCTTGAAGCCCAGTAGGTCTGTGGACCTCAGGGCCAGAGCAATGCTTTCAAGGCAGGGAAGCGGCCTGCAAGCTGAGTGGGAGTGGGGGAGGGGAGTGAGACAGCTGAAGCCGAGTCCAGAAGGGCGGCGATGGAAGAGCTGCAGCTGGGTCAGAGCCTGGAGGGACGGCGGGGCCTTCACTGAGGACCCCCCCCCCCCGAGGCCAGCCCTAGGCCCCGGCGGTCGCGCATGCGCCCTTGGCCTGTGCGGTGTGTGGGGGGTTGAACCCAAGCCCGCAGGGCTCCCGGAGCGGCCAGAGAAAGAAGGGCCCATGGAGAGGTAGGCGAGGTGGGCAGGGGGCGCCACCTTACTCTGCTCAGCTCCCTGAGGGAGAGAGAGAGAGACAGAGACAGAGAGAGAGATCCCTGACCTCTGAGTCTCTGCCTCCACCGCTGGCTGGTGCCAACTCACGCGCCATCCCACTTCCAGCCATCACCCCCACGCGTGCCCCGGGGCCAGCCCCACCACAGAGAGGCCGGTTGGTTCCTGCTCACCTCTGTGCCGTCCCTTCCCGACCTGACCCCAGTGCAGGGGATAAGCTTCAGACAAGTCTTTCCATGTCCCTCTGCATGACAATAGACTTCCTCCCCTCTCCCATTCCACAGGCCCACCCGGGACATCCACCTTTGTCATTAGCTCAGGAGAGGATGCAAGATGAGAATCTCTGCTATTGTGTGGGGAGACTCAGTTTCCCGGGTTTCCCCCATGGACACATGTTCTTCAGCTGGGTCTGATTTTCTCCAGACAAGCTGTCTTGGGAAGGATTTGGCCAGCCCTAAGAACCTGAAGGGAAAGGGCGGAGGGGGGTTCTCTCTCTGCCCCCGACAGCCCCGAGCTGGGTCGGTCCCTCAGACCCGGCCAGGGGCAGCCCATCCCCCGGCGCCCTTCCCCGGGGCATCCAAGGGCAGGCTCGGCGCCAGCCCCACCCCGCTCGCCACTGCCCGACCATCGTCCTCCCTCGGGGGGCCTGGGCAGGACAGGGACCCGGCTGTGGGAGGCCTCCAGATCTCAGGCCTGGCACACCGTTTACCAGGCTGCTTCCTCCTCTGACGGGGGCCCAGCACACGCCCCAGGAGACTTGGCAGCCGCCCCCAGGGCTCTAGCCTCTGGAACTCGTCCCCTTGGAAGGGGCCTGGCCCAGGTGCCAGGTTCGGCTGGTCGGCCAGCCTCCTTTGGAGAAAGCAGGCAAGCCGAGCCAGGCTTGCAGTGGCCCTGGCGTGACACCTGCCACCTCAGGCAGAGGGCCTCCCGCGTGCCCTCCATGGCGGGTTTCTCCCCGGAGCCGGGGCCTGGGCACTAGGAAGGCCGGGCCTCCCCGACTCCCGGGAGGAGGGGCTAGCCCACTTGCGCCCTGGCCCCCAAAGCCTGCGGTGCCATCTGCCTGTCTCGGCATTTCTGACTCCACAGAGCCTTTCCTACACCTGGGCTGCCTGCCGTGGCAAAGTGCAGGCGTGGGGTGAGGCCATGGCTTTGTCTTTCCAGGAAAAAATGAGCCCCTGGCCGAAGCAGCAGGCCCAGGCAGAGCCTTGAGCTTGAAGCCCAGTAGGTCTGTGGCCCTCAGGGCCAGAGCAATGCTTTCAAGGCAGGGAAGCGGCCTGCAAGCTGAGTGGGAGTGGGGGAGGGGAGGGAGACAGCTGAAGCCGAGTCCAGAAGGGCGGCGATGGAAGAGCTGCAGCTGGGTCAGAGCCTGGAGGGACGGCGGGGCCTTCACTGAGGACCCCCCCCCCCGAGGCCAGCCCTAGGCCCCGGCGGTCGCGCATGCGCCCTTGGCCTGTGCGGTGTGTGGGGGGTTGAACCCAAGCCCGCAGGGCTCCCGGAGCGGCCAGAGAAAGAAGGGCCCATGGAGAGGTAGGCGAGGTGGGCAGGGGGCGCCACCTTACTCTGCTCAGCTCCCTGAGGGAGAGAGAGAGAGACAGAGACAGAGAGAGAGATCCCTGACCTCTGAGTCTCTGCCTCCACCGCTGGCTGGTGCCAACTCACGCGCCATCCCACTTCCAGCCATCACCCCCACGCCTGCCCCGGGGCCAGCCCCACCACAGAGAGGCCGGTTGGTTCCTGCTCACCTCTGTGCCGTCCCTTCCCGACCTGACCCCAGTGCAGGGGATAAGCTTCAGACAAGTCTTTCCATGTCCCTCTGCATGACAATAGACTTCCTCCCCTCTCCCATTCCACAGGCCCACCCGGGACATCCACCTTTGTCATTAGCTCAGGAGAGGATGCAAGATGAGAATCTCTGCTATTGTGTGGGGAGACTCATTTTCCCGGGTTTCCCCCATGGACACATGTTCTTCAGCTGGGTCTGATTTTCTCCAGACAAGCTGTCTTGGGAAGGATTTGGCCAGCCCTAAGAACCTGAAGGGAAAGGGCGGAGGGGGGTTCTCTCTCTGCCCCCGACAGCCCCGAGCTGGGTCGGTCCCTCAGACCCGGCCAGGGGCAGCCCATCCCCCGGCGCCCTTCCCCGGGGCATCCAAGGGCAGGCTCGGCGCCAGCCCCACCCCGCTCGCCACTGCCCGACCATCGTCCTCCCTCGGGGGGCCTGGGAAGGACAGGGACCCGGCTGTGGGAGGCCTCCAGATCTCAGGCCTGGCACACCGTTTACCAGGCTGCTTCCTCCTCTGACGGGGGCCCAGCACACGCCCCAGGAGACTTGGCAGCCGCCCCCAGGGCTCTAGCCTCTGGAACTCGTCCCCTTGGAAGGGGCCTGGCCCAGGTGCCAGGTTCGGCTGGTCGGCCAGCCTCCTTTGGAGAAAGCAGGCAAGCCGAGCCAGGCTTGCAGTGGCCCTGGCGTGACACCTGCCACCTCAGGCAGAGGGCCTCCCGCGTGCCCTCCATGGCGGGTTTCTCCCCGGAGCCGGGGCCTGGGCACTAGGAAGACCGGGCCTCCCCGACTCCCGGGAGGAGGGGCTAGCCCACTTGCGCCCTGGCCCCCAAAGCCTGCGGTGCCATCTGCCTGTCTCGGCATTTCTGACTCCACAGAGCCTTTCCTACACCTGGGCTGCCTGCCGTGGCAAAGTGCAGGCGTGGGGTGAGGCCATGGCTTTGTCTTTCCAGGAAAAAATGAGCCCCTGGCCGAAGCAGCAGGCCCAGGCAGAGCCTTGAGCTTGAAGCCCAGTAGGTCTGTGGCCCTCAGGGCCAGAGCAATGCTTTCAAGGCAGGGAAGCGGCCTGCAAGATGAGTGGGAGTGGGGGAGGGGAGGGAGACAGCTGAAGCCGAGTCCAGAAGGGCGGTGATGGAAGAGCTGCAGCTGGGTCAGAGCCTGGAGGGAGGGCGGGGCCTTCACTGAGGACCCCCCCCCCGAGGCCAGCCCTAGGCCCCGGCGGTCGCGCATGCGCCCTTGGCCTGTGCGGTGTGTGGGGGGTTGAACCCAAGCCCGCAGGGCTCCCGGAGCGGCCAGAGAAAGAAGGGCCCATGGAGAGGTAGGCGAGGTGGGCAGGGGGCGCCACCTTACTCTCCTCAGCTCCCTGAGGGAGAGAGACAGAGACAGAGACAGAGAGAGAGATCCCTGACCTCTGAGTCTCTGCCTCCACCGCTGGCTGGTGCCAACTCACGCGCCATCCCACTTCCAGCCATCACCCCCACGCCTGCCCCGGGGCCAGCCCCACCACAGAGAGGCCGGTTGGTTCCTGCTCACCTCTGTGCTGTCCCTTCCCGACCTGACCCCAGTGCAGGGGATAAGCTTCAGACAAGTCTTTCCATGTCCCTCTGCATGACAATAGACTTCCTCCCCTCTCCCTTTCCACAGGCCCACCCGGGACATCCACCTTTGTCATTAGCTCAGGAGAGGATGCAAGATGAGAATCTCTGCTATTGTGTGGGGAGACTCAGTTTCCCGGGTTTCCCCCATGGACACATGTTCTTCAGCTGGGTCTGATTTTCTCCAGACAAGCTGTCTTGGGAAGGATTTGGCCAGCCCTAAGAACCTGAAGGGAAAGGGCGGAGGGGGGTTCTCTCTCTGCCCCCGACAGCCCCGAGCTGGGTCGGTCCCTCAGACCCGGCCAGGGGCAGCCCATCCCCCGGCGCCCTTCCCCGGGGCATCCAAGGGCAGGCTCGGCGCCAGCCCCACCCCGCTCGCCACTGCCCGACCATCGTCCTCCCTCGGGGGGCCTGGGCAGGACAGGGACCCGGCTGTGGGAGGCCTCCAGATCTCAGGCCTGGCACACCGTTTACCAGGCTGCTTCCTCCTCTGACGGGGGCCCAGCACACGCCCCAGGAGACTTGGCAGCCGCCCCCAGGGCTCTAGCCTCTGGAACTCGTCCCCTTGGAAGGGGCCTGGCCCAGGTGCCAGGTTCGGCTGGTCGGCCAGCCTCCTTTGGAGAAAGCAGGCAAGCCGAGCCAGGCTTGCAGTGGCCCTGGCGTGACACCTGCCACCTCAGGCAGAGGGCCTCCCGCGTGCCCTCCATGGCGGGTTTCTCCCCGGAGCCGTGGCCTGGGCACTAGGAAGGCCGGGCCTCCCCGACTCCCGGGAGGAGGGGCTAGCCCACTTGCGCCCTGGCCCCCAAAGCCTGCGGTGCCATCTGCCTGTCTCGGCACTTCTGACTCCACAGAGCCTTTCCTACACCTGGGCTGCCTGCCGTGGCAAAGTGCAGGCGTGGGGTGAGGCCATGGCTTTGTCTTTCCAGGAAAAAATGAGCCCCTGGCCGAAGCAGCAGGCCCAGGCAGAGCCTTGAGCTTGAAGCCCAGTAGGTCTGTGGCCCTCAGGGCCAGAGCAATGCTTTCAAGGCAGGGAAGCGGCCTGCAAGCTGAGTGGGAGTGGGGGAGGGGAGGGAGACAGCTGAAGCCGAGTCCAGAAGGGCGGCGATGGAAGAGCTGCAGCTGGGTCAGAGCCTGGAGGGAGGGCGGGGCCTTCACTGAGGACCCCCCCCCCCGAGGCCAGCCCTAGGCCCCGGCGGTCGCGCATGCGCCCTTGGCCTGTGCGGTGTGTGGGGGGTTGAACCCAAGCCCGCAGGGCTCCCGGAGCGGCCAGAGAAAGAAGGGCCCATGGAGAGGTAGGCGAGGTGGGCAGGGGGCGCCACCTTACTCTCCTCAGCTCCCTGAGGGAGAGAGACAGAGACAGAGACAGAGAGAGAGATCCCTGACCTCTGAGTCTCTGCCTCCACCGCTGGCTGGTGCCAACTCACGCGCCATCCCACTTCCAGCCATCACCCCCACGCCTGTCCCGGGGCCAGCCCCACCACAGAGAGGCCGGTTGGTTCCTGCTCACCTCTGTGCTGTCCCTTCCCGACCTGACCCCAGTGCAGGGGATAAGCTTCAGACAAGTCTTTCCATGTCCCTCTGCATGACAATAGACTTCCTCCCCTCTCCCTTTCCACAGGCCCACCCGGGACATCCACCTTTGTCATTAGCTCAGGAGAGGATGCAAGATGAGAATCTCTGCTATTGTGTGGGGAGACTCATTTTCCCGGGTTTCCCCCATGGACACATGTTCTTCAGCTGGGTCTGATTTTCTCCAGACAAGCTGTCTTGGGAAGGATTTGGCCAGCCCTAAGAACCTGAAGGGAAAGGGCGGAGGGGGGTTCTCTCTCTCCCGAGCTGGGTCGGTCCCTCAGACCCGGCCAGGGGCAGCCCATCCCCCGGCGCCCTTCCCCGGGGCATCCAAGGGCAGGCTCGGCGCCAGCCCCACCCCGCTCGCCACTGCCCGACCATCGTCCTCCCTCGGGGGGCCTGGGCAGGACAGGGACCCGGCTGTGGGAGGCCTCCAGATCTCAGGCCTGGCACACCGTTTACCAGGCTGCTTCCTCCTCTGACGGGGGCCCAGCACACGCCCCCAGGAGACTTGGCAGCCGCCCCCAGGGCTCTAGCCTCTGGAACTCGTCCCCTTGGAAGGGGCCTGGCCCAGGTGCCAGGTTCGGCTGGTCGGCCAGCCTCCTTTGGAGAAAGCAGGCAAGCCGAGCCAGGCTTGCAGTGGCCCTGGCGTGACACCTGCCACCTCAGGCAGAGGGCCTCCCGCGTGCCCTCCATGGCGGGTTTCTCCCCGGAGCCGTGGCCTGGGCACTAGGAAGGCCGGGCCTCCCCGACTCCCGGGAGGAGGGGCTAGCCCACTTGCGCCCTGGCCCCCAAAGCCTGCGGTGCCATCTGCCTGTCTCGGCACTTCTGACTCCACAGAGCCTTTCCTACACCTGGGCTGCCTGCCGTGGCAAAGTGCAGGCGTGGGGTGAGGCCATGGCTTTGTCTTTCCAGGAAAAAATGAGCCCCTGGCCGAAAGCAGCAGGCCCAGGCAGAGCCTTGAGCTTGAAGCCCAGTAGGTCTGTGGCCCTCAGGGCCAGAGCAATGCTTTCAAGGCAGGGAAGCGGCCTGCAAGCTGAGTGGGAGTGGGGGAGGGGAGGGAGACAGCTGAAGCCGAGTCCAGAAGGGCGGCGATGGAAGAGCTGCAGCTGGGTCAGAGCCTGGAGGGAGGGGCGGGGACTTCACTGAGGACCCCCCCCCCCCCCCGAGGCCAGCCCTAGGCCCCGGCGGTCGCGCATGCGCCCTTGGCCTGTGCGGTGTGTGGGGGGTTGAACCCAAGCCCGCAGGGCTCCCGGAGCGGCCAGAGAAAGAAGGGCCCATGGAGAGGTAGGCGAGGTGGGCAGGGGGCGCCACCTTACTCTCCTCAGCTCCCTGAGGGAGAGAGACAGAGAGAGAGATCCCTGACCTCTGAGTCTCTGCCTCCACCGCTGGCTGGTGCCAACTCACGCGCCATCCCACTTCCAGCCATCACCCCCCACGCCTGCCCCGGGGCCAGCCCCACCACAGAGAGGCCGGTTGGTTCCTGCTCACCTCTGTGCTGTCCCTTCCCGACCTGACCCCAGTGCAGGGGATAAGCTTCAGACAAGTCTTTCCATGTCCCCTCTGCATGACAATAGACTTCCTCCCCTCTCCCTTTCCACAGGCCCACCCGGGACATCCACCTTTGTCATTAGCTCAGGAGAGGATGCAAGATGAGAATCTCTGCTATTGTGTGGGGAGACTCAGTTTCCCGGGTTTCCCCCATGGACACATGTTCTTCAGCTGGGTCTGATTTTCTCCAGACAAGCTGTCTTGGGAAGGATTTGGCCAGCCCTAAGAACCTGAAGGGAAAGGGCGGAGGGGGGTTCTCTCTCTGCCCCCGACAGCCCCGAGCTGGGTCGGTCCCTCAGACCCCGGCCAGGGGCAGCCCATCCCCCGGCGCCCTTCCCCGGGGCATCCAAGGGCAGGCTCGGCGCCAGCCCCACCCCGCTCGCCACTGCCCGACCATCGTCCTCCCTCGGGGGGCCTGGGCAGGACAGGGACCCGGCTGTGGGAGGCCTCCAGATCTCAGGCCTGGCACACCGTTTACCAGGCTGCTTCCTCCTCTGACGGGGGCCCAGCACACGCCCCAGGAGACTTGGCAGCCGCCCCCAGGGCTCTAGCCTCTGGAACTCGTCCCCTTGGAAGGGGCCTGGCCCAGGTGCCAGGTTCGGCTGGTCGGCCAGCCTCCTTTGGAGAAAGCAGGCAAGCCGAGCCAGGCTTGCAGTGGCCCTGGCGTGACACCTGCCACCTCAGGCAGAGGGCCTCCCGCGTGCCCTCCATGGCGGGTTTCTCCCCGGAGCCGTGGCCTGGGCACTAGGAAGGGCCGGGCCTCCCCGACTCCCGGGAGGAGGGGCTAGCCCACTTGCGCCCTGGCCCCCAAAGCCTGCGGTGCCATCTGCCTGTCTCGGCACTTCTGACTCCACAGAGCCTTTCCTACACCTGGGCTGCCTGCCGTGGCAAAGTGCAGGCGTGGGTGAGGCCATGGCTTTGTCTTTCCAGGAAAAAATGAGCCCCTGGCCGAAGCAGCAGGCCCAGGCAGAGCCTTGAGCTTGAAGCCCAGTAGGTCTGTGGCCCTCAGGGCCAGAGCAATGCTTTCAAGGCAGGGAAGCGGCCTGCAAGCTGAGTGGGAGTGGGGGAGGGGAGGGAGACAGCTGAAGCCGAGTCCAGAAGGGCGGCGATGGAAGAGCTGCAGCTGGGTCAGAGCCTGGAGGGAGGGCGGGGCCTTCACTGAGGACCCCCCCCCCCCCCGAGGCCAGCCCTAGGCCCCCGGCGGTCGCGCATGCGCCCTTGGCCTGTGCGGTGTGTGTGGGGGGTTGAACCCAAGCCCGCAGGGCTCCCGGAGCGGCCAGAGAAAGAAGGGCCCATGGAGAGGTAGGCGAGGTGGGCAGGGGGCGCCACCTTACTCTGCTCAGCTCCCTGAGGGAGAGAGAGAGAGACAGAGACAGAGAGAGAGATCCCTGACCTCTGAGTCTCTGCCTCCACCGCTGGCTGGTGCCAACTCACGCGCCATCCCACTTCCAGCCATCACCCCCCACGCCTGCCCCCGGGGCCAGCCCCACCACAGAGAGGCCGGTTGGTTCCTGCTCACCTCTGTGCCGTCCCTTCCCGACCTGACCCCAGTGCAGGGGATAAGCTTCAGACAAGTCTTTCCATGTCCCTCTGCATGACAATAGACTTCCTCCCCTCTCCCATTCCACAGGCCCACCCGGGACATCCACCTTTGTCATTAGCTCAGGAGAGGATGCAAGATGAGAATCTCTGCTATTGTGTGGGGAGACTCAGTTTCCCGGGTTTCCCCCATGGACACATGTTCTTCAGCTGGGTCTGATTTTCTCCAGACAAGCTGTCTTGGGAAGGATTTGGCCAGCCCTAAGAACCTGAAGGGAAAGGGCGGAGGGGGGTTCTCTCTCTGCCCCCGACAGCCCCGAGCTGGGTCGGTCCCTCAGACCCGGCCAGGGGCAGCCCATCCCCCGGCGCCCTTCCCCGGGGCATCCAAGGGCAGGCTCGGCGCCAGCCCCACCCCGCTCGCCACTGCCCGACCATCGTCCTCCCTCGGGGGGCCTGGGCAGGACAGGGACCCGGCTGTGGGAGGCCTCCAGATCTCAGGCCTGGCACACCGTTTACCAGGCTGCTTCCTCCTCTGACGGGGGCCCAGCACACGCCCCAGGAGACTTGGCAGCCGCCCCCAGG
Organism: Diceros bicornis minor; assembly: GCF_020826845.1. NCBI lineage: Eukaryota > Metazoa > Chordata > Mammalia > Perissodactyla > Rhinocerotidae > Diceros > Diceros bicornis. The sequence goes on from NW_026691570.1 coordinate 19,573, forward strand.
GCTCTAGCCTCTGGAACTCGTCCCCTTGGAAGGGGCCTGGCCCAGGTGCCAGGTTCGGCTGGTCGGCCAGCCTCCTTTGGAGAAAGCAGGCAAGCCGAGCCAGGCTTGCAGTGGCCCTGGCGTGACACCTGCCACCTCAGGCAGAGGGCCTCCCGCGTGCCCTCCATGGCGGGTTTCTCCCCGGAGCCGGGGCCTGGGCACTAGGAAGGCCGGGCCTCCCCGACTCCCGGGAGGAGGGGCTAGCCCACTTGCGCCCTGGCCCCCAAAGCCTGCGGTGCCATCTGCCTGTCTCGGCATTTCTGACTCCACAGAGCCTTTCCTACACCTGGGCTGCCTGCCGTGGCAAAGTGCAGGCGTGGGGTGAGGCCATGGCTTTGTCTTTCCAGGAAAAAATGAGCCCCTGGCCGAAGCAGCAGGCCCAGGCAGAGCCTTGAGCTTGAAGCCCAGTAGGTCTGTGGCCCTCAGGGCCAGAGCAATGCTTTCAAGGCAGGGAAGCGGCCTGCAAGCTGAGTGGGAGTGGGGGAGGGGAGGGAGACAGCTGAAGCCGAGTCCAGAAGGGCGGTGATGGAAGAGCTGCAGCTGGGTCAGAGCCTGGAGGGAGGGCGGGGCCTTCACTGAGGACCCCCCCCCCCCGAGGCCAGCCCTAGGCCCCGGCGGTCGCGCATGCGCCCTTGGCCTGTGCGGTGTGTGGGGGGTTGAACCCAAGCCCGCAGGGCTCCCGGAGCGGCCAGAGAAAGAAGGGCCCATGGAGAGGTAGGCGAGGTGGGCAGGGGGCGCCACCTTACTCTCCTCAGCTCCCTGAGGGAGAGAGACAGAGACAGAGACAGAGAGAGAGATCCCTGACCTCTGAGTCTCTGCCTCCACCGCTGGCTGGTGCCAACTCACGCGCCATCCCACTTCCAGCCATCACCCCCACGCCTGCCCCGGGGCCAGCCCCACCACAGAGAGGCCGGTTGGTTCCTGCTCACCTCTGTGCTGTCCCTTCCCGACCTGACCCCAGTGCAGGGGATAAGCTTCAGACAAGTCTTTCCATGTCCCTCTGCATGACAATAGACTTCCTCCCCTCTCCCTTTCCACAGGCCCACCCGGGACATCCACCTTTGTCATTAGCTCAGGAGAGGATGCAAGATGAGAATCTCTGCTATTGTGTGGGGAGACTCATTTTCCCGGGTTTCCCCCATGGACACATGTTCTTCAGCTGGGTCTGATTTTCTCCAGACAAGCTGTCTTGGGAAGGATTTGGCCAGCCCTAAGAACCTGAAGGGAAAGGGCGGAGGGGGGTTCTCTCTCTGCCCCCGACAGCCCCGAGCTGGGTCGGTCCCTCAGACCCGGCCAGGGGCAGCCCATCCCCCGGCGCCCTTCCCCGGGGCATCCAAGGGCAGGCTCGGCGCCAGCCCCACCCCGCTCGCCACTGCCCGACCATCGTCCTCCCTCGGGGGGCCTGGGCAGGACAGGGACCCGGCTGTGGGAGGCCTCCAGATCTCAGGCCTGGCACACCGTTTACCAGGCTGCTTCCTCCTCTGACGGGGGCCCAGCACACGCCCCAGGAGACTTGGCAGCCGCCCCCAGGGCTCTAGCCTCTGGAACTCGTCCCCTTGGAAGGGGCCTGGCCCAGGTGCCAGGTTCGGCTGGTCGGCCAGCCTCCTTTGGAGAAAGCAGGCAAGCCGAGCCAGGCTTGCAGTGGCCCTGGCGTGACACCTGCCACCTCAGGCAGAGGGCCTCCCGCGTGCCCTCCATGGCGGGTTTCTCCCCGGAGCCGTGGCCTGGGCACTAGGAAGGCCGGGCCTCCCCGACTCCCGGGAGGAGGGGCTAGCCCACTTGCGCCCTGGCCCCCAAAGCCTGCGGTGCCATCTGCCTGTCTCGGCACTTCTGACTCCACAGAGCCTTTCCTACACCTGGGCTGCCTGCCGTGGCAAAGTGCAGGCGTGGGGTGAGGCCATGGCTTTGTCTTTCCAGGAAAAAATGAGCCCCTGGCCGAAGCAGCAGGCCCAGGCAGAGCCTTGAGCTTGAAGCCCAGTAGGTCTGTGGCCCTCAGGGCCAGAGCAATGCTTTCAAGGCAGGGAAGCGGCCTGCAAGCTGAGTGGGAGTGGGGGAGGGGAGGGAGACAGCTGAAGCCGAGTCCAGAAGGGCGGCGATGGAAGAGCTGCAGCTGGGTCAGAGCCTGGAGGGAGGGCGGGGCCTTCACTGAGGACCCCCCCCCCCGAGGCCAGCCCTAGGCCCCGGCGGTCGCGCATGCGCCCTTGGCCTGTGCGGTGTGTGGGGGGTTGAACCCAAGCCCGCAGGGCTCCCGGAGCGGCCAGAGAAAGAAGGGCCCATGGAGAGGTAGGCGAGGTGGGCAGGGGGCGCCACCTTACTCTCCTCAGCTCCCTGAGGGAGAGAGACAGAGACAGAGACAGAGAGAGAGATCCCTGACCTCTGAGTCTCTGCCTCCACCGCTGGCTGGTGCCAACTCACGCGCCATCCCACTTCCAGCCATCACCCCCACGCCTGCCCCGGGGCCAGCCCCACCACAGAGAGGCCGGTTGGTTCCTGCTCACCTCTGTGCTGTCCCTTCCCGACCTGACCCCAGTGCAGGGGATAAGCTTCAGACAAGTCTTTCCATGTCCCTCTGCATGACAATAGACTTCCTCCCCTCTCCCTTTCCACAGGCCCACCCGGGACATCCACCTTTGTCATTAGCTCAGGAGAGGATGCAAGATGAGAATCTCTGCTATTGTGTGGGGAGACTCATTTTCCCGGGTTTCCCCCATGGACACATGTTCTTCAGCTGGGTCTGATTTTCTCCAGACAAGCTGTCTTGGGAAGGATTTGGCCAGCCCTAAGAACCTGAAGGGAAAGGGCGGAGGGGGGTTCTCTCTCTGCCCCCGACAGCCCCGAGCTGGGTCGGTCCCTCAGACCCGGCCAGGGGCAGCCCATCCCCCGGCGCCCTTCCCCGGGGCATCCAAGGGCAGGCTCGGCGCCAGCCCCACCCCGCTCGCCACTGCCCGACCATCGTCCTCCCTCGGGGGGCCTGGGCAGGACAGGGACCCGGCTGTGGGAGGCCTCCAGATCTCAGGCCTGGCACACCGTTTACCAGGCTGCTTCCTCCTCTGACGGGGGCCCAGCACACGCCCCAGGAGACTTGGCAGCCGCCCCCAGGGCTCTAGCCTCTGGAACTCGTCCCCTTGGAAGGGGCCTGGCCCAGGTGCCAGGTTCGGCTGGTCGGCCAGCCTCCTTTGGAGAAAGCAGGCAAGCCGAGCCAGGCTTGCAGTGGCCCTGGCGTGACACCTGCCACCTCAGGCAGAGGGCCTCCCGCGTGCCCTCCATGGCGGGTTTCTCCCCGGAGCCGTGGCCTGGGCACTAGGAAGGCCGGGCCTCCCCGACTCCCGGGAGGAGGGGCTAGCCCACTTGCGCCCTGGCCCCCAAAGCCTGCGGTGCCATCTGCCTGTCTCGGCACTTCTGACTCCACAGAGCCTTTCCTACACCTGGGCTGCCTGCCGTGGCAAAGTGCAGGCGTGGGGTGAGGCCATGGCTTTGTCTTTCCAGGAAAAAATGAGCCCCTGGCCGAAGCAGCAGGCCCAGGCAGAGCCTTGAGCTTGAAGCCCAGTAGGTCTGTGGCCCTCAGGGCCAGAGCAATGCTTTCAAGGCAGGGAAGCGGCCTGCAAGCTGAGTGGGAGTGGGGGAGGGGAGGGAGACAGCTGAAGCCGAGTCCAGAAGGGCGGCGATGGAAGAGCTGCAGCTGGGTCAGAGCCTGGAGGGAGGGCGGGGCCTTCACTGAGGACCCCCCCCCCCCCCCGAGGCCAGCCCTAGGCCCCGGCGGTCGCGCATGCGCCCTTGGCCTGTGCGGTGTGTGGGGGGTTGAACCCAAGCCCGCAGGGCTCCCGGAGCGGCCAGAGAAAGAAGGGCCCATGGAGAGGTAGGCGAGGTGGGCAGGGGGCGCCACCTTACTCTCCTCAGCTCCCTGAGGGAGAGAGACAGAGAGAGAGATCCCTGACCTCTGAGTCTCTGCCTCCACCGCTGGCTGGTGCCAACTCACGCGCCATCCCACTTCCAGCCATCACCCCCACGCCTGCCCCGGGGCCAGCCCCACCACAGAGAGGCCGGTTGGTTCCTGCTCACCTCTGTGCTGTCCCTTCCCGACCTGACCCCAGTGCAGGGGATAAGCTTCAGACAAGTCTTTCCATGTCCCTCTGCATGACAATAGACTTCCTCCCCTCTCCCTTTCCACAGGCCCACCCGGGACATCCACCTTTGTCATTAGCTCAGGAGAGGATGCAAGATGAGAATCTCTGCTATTGTGTGGGGAGACTCAGTTTCCCGGGTTTCCCCCATGGACACATGTTCTTCAGCTGGGTCTGATTTTCTCCAGACAAGCTGTCTTGGGAAGGATTTGGCCAGCCCTAAGAACCTGAAGGGAAAGGGCGGAGGGGGGTTCTCTCTCTGCCCCCGACAGCCCCGAGCTGGGTCGGTCCCTCAGACCCGGCCAGGGGCAGCCCATCCCCCGGCGCCCTTCCCCGGGGCATCCAAGGGCAGGCTCGGCGCCAGCCCTACCCCGCTCGCCACTGCCCGACCATCGTCCTCCCTCGGGGGGCCTGGGCAGGACAGGGACCCGGCTGTGGGAGGACTCCAGATCTCAGGCCTGGCACACCGTTTACCAGGCTGCTTCCTCCTCTGACGGGGGCCCAGCACACGCCCCAGGAGACTTGGCAGCCGCCCCCAGGGCTCTAGCCTCTGGAACTCGTCCCCTTGGAAGGGGCCTGGCCCAGGTGCCAGGTTCGGCTGGTCGGCCAGCCTCCTTTGGAGAAAGCAGGCAAGCCGAGCCAGGCTTGCAGTGGCCCTGGCGTGACACCTGCCACCTCAGGCAGAGGGCCTCCCGCGTGCCCTCCATGGCGGGTTTCTCCCCGGAGCCGTGGCCTGGGCACTAGGAAGGCCGGGCCTCCCCGACTCCCGGGAGGAGGGGCTAGCCCACTTGCGCCCTGGCCCCCAAAGCCTGCGGTGCCATCTGCCTGTCTCGGCACTTCTGACTCCACAGAGCCTTTCCTACACCTGGGCTGCCTGCCGTGGCAAAGTGCAGGCGTGGGGTGAGGCCATGGCTTTGTCTTTCCAGGAAAAAATGAGCCCCTGGCCGAAGCAGCAGGCCCAGGCAGAGCCTTGAGCTTGAAGCCCAGTAGGTCTGTGGCCCTCAGGGCCAGAGCAATGCTTTCAAGGCAGGGAAGCGGCCTGCAAGCTGAGTGGGAGTGGGGGAGGGGAGGGAGACAGCTGAAGCCGAGTCCAGAAGGGCGGCGATGGAAGAGCTGCAGCTGGGTCAGAGCCTGGAGGGAGGGCGGGGCCTTCACTGAGGACCCCCCCCCCCCCGAGGCCAGCCCTAGGCCCTGGCGGTCGCGCATGCGCCCTTGGCCTGTGCGGTGTGTGGGGGGTTGAACCCAAGCCCGCAGGGCTCCCGGAGCGGCCAGAGAAAGAAGGGCCCATGGAGAGGTAGGCGAGGTGGGCAGGGGGCGCCACCTTACTCTCCTCAGCTCCCTGAGGGAGAGAGACAGAGACAGAGACAGAGAGAGAGATCCCTGACCTCTGAGTCTCTGCCTCCACCGCTGGCTGGTGCCAACTCACGCGCCATCCCACTTCCAGCCATCACCCCCACGCCTGCCCCGGGGCCAGCCCCACCACAGAGAGGCCGGTTGGTTCCTGCTCACCTCTGTGCTGTCCCTTCCCGACCTGACCCCAGTGCAGGGGATAAGCTTCAGACAAGTCTTTCCATGTCCCTCTGCATGACAATAGACTTCCTCCCCTCTCCCTTTCCACAGGCCCACCCGGGACATCCACCTTTGTCATTAGCTCAGGAGAGGATGCAAGATGAGAATCTCTGCTATTGTGTGGGGAGACTCAGTTTCCCGGGTTTCCCCCATGGACACATGTTCTTCAGCTGGGTCTGATTTTCTCCAGACAAGCTGTCTTGGGAAGGATTTGGCCAGCCCTAAGAACCTGAAGGGAAAGGGCGGAGGGGGGTTCTCTCTCTGCCCCCGACAGCCCCGAGCTGGGTCGGTCCCTCAGACCCGGCCAGGGGCAGCCCATCCCCCGGCGCCCTTCCCCGGGGCATCCAAGGGCAGGCTCGGCGCCAGCCCCACCCCGCTCGCCACTGCCCGACCATCGTCCTCCCTCGGGGGGCCTGGGCAGGACAGGGACCCGGCTGTGGGAGGCCTCCAGATCTCAGGCCTGGCACACCGTTTACCAGGCTGCTTCCTCCTCTGACGGGGGCCCAGCACACGCCCCAGGAGACTTGGCAGCCGCCCCCAGGGCTCTAGCCTCTGGAACTCGTCCCCTTGGAAGGGGCCTGGCCCAGGTGCCAGGTTCGGCTGGTCGGCCAGCCTCCTTTGGAGAAAGCAGGCAAGCCGAGCCAGGCTTGCAGTGGCCCTGGCGTGACACCTGCCACCTCAGGCAGAGGGCCTCCCGCGTGCCCTCCATGGCGGGTTTCTCCCCGGAGCCGTGGCCTGGGCACTAGGAAGGCCGGGCCTCCCCGACTCCCGGGAGGAGGGGCTAGCCCACTTGCGCCCTGGCCCCCAAAGCCTGCGGTGCCATCTGCCTGTCTCGGCACTTCTGACTCCACAGAGCCTTTCCTACACCTGGGCTGCCTGCCGTGGCAAAGTGCAGGCGTGGGGTGAGGCCATGGCTTTGTCTTTCCAGGAAAAAATGAGCCCCTGGCCGAAGCAGCAGGCCCAGGCAGAGCCTTGAGCTTGAAGCCCAGTAGGTCTGTGGCCCTCAGGGCCAGAGCAATGCTTTCAAGGCAGGGAAGCTGCCTGCAAGCTGAGTGGGAGTGGGGGAGGGGAGGGAGACAGCTGAAGCCGAGTCCAGAAGGGCGGCGATGGAAGAGCTGCAGCTGGGTCAGAGCCTGGAGGGAGGGCGGGGCCTTCACTGAGGACCCCCCCCCCCCCCGAGGCCAGCCCTAGGCCCCGGCGGTCGCGCATGCGCCCTTGGCCTGTGCGGTGTGTGGGGGGTTGAACCCAAGCCCGCAGGGCTCCCGGAGCGGCCAGAGAAAGAAGGGCCCATGGAGAGGTAGGCGAGGTGGGCAGGGGGCGCCACCTTACTCTCCTCAGCTCCCTGAGGGAGAGAGACAGAGACAGAGACAGAGAGAGAGATCCCTGACCTCTGAGTCTCTGCCTCCACCGCTGGCTGGTGCCAACTCACGCGCCATCCCACTTCCAGCCATCACCCCCACGCCTGCCCAGGGGCCAGCCCCACCACAGAGAGGCCGGTTGGTTCCTGCTCACCTCTGTGCTGTCCCTTCCCGACCTGACCCCAGTGCAGGGGATAAGCTTCAGACAAGTCTTTCCATGTCCCTCTGCATGACAATAGACTTCCTCCCCTCTCCCTTTCCACAGGCCCACCCGGGACATCCACCTTTGTCATTAGCTCAGGAGAGGATGCAAGATGAGAATCTCTGCTATTGTGTGGGGAGACTCATTTTCCCGGGTTTCCCCCATGGACACATGTTCTTCAGCTGGGTCTGATTTTCTCCAGACAAGCTGTCTTGGGAAGGATTTGGCCAGCCCTAAGAACCTGAAGGGAAAGGGCGGAGGGGGGTTCTCTCTCTGCCCCCGACAGCCCCGAGCTGGGTCGGTCCCTCAGACCCGGCCAGGGGCAGCCCATCCCCCGGCGCCCTTCCCCGGGGCATCCAAGGGCAGGCTCGGCGCCAGCCCCACCCCGCTCGCCACTGCCCGACCATCGTCCTCCCTCGGGGGGCCTGGGCAGGACAGGGACCCGGCTGTGGGAGGCCTCCAGATCTCAGGCCTGGCACACCGTTTACCAGGCTGCTTCCTCCTCTGACGGGGGCCCAGCACACGCCCCAGGAGACTTGGCAGCCGCCCCCAGGGCTCTAGCCTCTGGAACTCGTCCCCTTGGAAGGGGCCTGGCCCAGGTGCCAGGTTCGGCTGGTCGGCCAGCCTCCTTTGGAGAAAGCAGGCAAGCCGAGCCAGGCTTGCAGTGGCCCTGGCGTGACACCTGCCACCTCAGGCAGAGGGCCTCCCGCGTGCCCTCCATGGCGGGTTTCTCCCCGGAGCCGTGGCCTGGGCACTAGGAAGGCCGGGCCTCCCCGACTCCCGGGAGGAGGGGCTAGCCCACTTGCGCCCTGGCCCCCAAAGCCTGCGGTGCCATCTGCCTGTCTCGGCACTTCTGACTCCACAGAGCCTTTCCTACACCTGGGCTGCCTGCCGTGGCAAAGTGCAGGCGTGGGGTGAGGCCATGGCTTTGTCTTTCCAGGAAAAAATGAGCCCCTGGCCGAAGCAGCAGGCCCAGGCAGAGCCTTGAGCTTGAAGCCCAGTAGGTCTGTGGCCCTCAGGGCCAGAGCAATGCTTTCAAGGCAGGGAAGCGGCCTGCAAGCTGAGTGGGAGTGGGGGAGGGGAGGGAGACAGCTGAAGCCGAGTCCAGAAGGGCGGCGATGGAAGAGCTGCAGCTGGGTCAGAGCCTGGAGGGAGGGCGGGGCCTTCACTGAGGACCCCCCCCCCCCCCGAGGCCAGCCCTAGGCCCCGGCGGTCGCGCATGCGCCCTTGGCCTGTGCGGTGTGTGGGGGGTTGAACCCAAGCCCGCAGGGCTCCCGGAGCGGCCAGAGAAAGAAGGGCCCATGGAGAGGTAGGCGAGGTGGGCAGGGGGCGCCACCTTACTCTCCTCAGCTCCCTGAGGGAGAGAGACAGAGACAGAGACAGAGAGAGAGATCCCTGACCTCTGAGTCTCTGCCTCCACCGCTGGCTGGTGCCAACTCACGCGCCATCCCACTTCCAGCCATCACCCCCACGCCTGCCCCGGGGCCAGCCCCACCACAGAGAGGCCGGTTGGTTCCTGCTCACCTCTGTGCTGTCCCTTCCCGACCTGACCCCAGTGCAGGGGATAAGCTTCAGACAAGTCTTTCCATGTCCCTCTGCATGACAATAGACTTCCTCCCCTCTCCCTTTCCACAGGCCCACCCGGGACATCCACCTTTGTCATTAGCTCAGGAGAGGATGCAAGATGAGAATCTCTGCTATTGTGTGGGGAGACTCAGTTTCCCGGGTTTCCCCCATGGACACATGTTCTTCAGCTGGGTCTGATTTTCTCCAGACAAGCTGTCTTGGGAAGGATTTGGCCAGCCCTAAGAACCTGAAGGGAAAGGGCGGAGGGGGGTTCTCTCTCTGCCCCCGACAGCCCCGAGCTGGGTCGGTCCCTCAGACCCGGCCAGGGGCAGCCCATCCCCCGGCGCCCTTCCCCGGGGCATCCAAGGGCAGGCTCGGCGCCAGCCCCACCCCGCTCGCCACTGCCCGACCATCGTCCTCCCTCGGGGGGCCTGGGCAGGACAGGGACCCGGCTGTGGGAGGCCTCCAGATCTCAGGCCTGGCACACCGTTTACCAGGCTGCTTCCTCCTCTGACGGGGGCCCAGCACACGCCCCAGGAGACTTGGCAGCCGCCCCCAGGGCTCTAGCCTCTGGAACTCGTCCCCTTGGAAGGGGCCTGGCCCAGGTGCCAGGTTCGGCTGGTCGGCCAGCCTCCTTTGGAGAAAGCAGGCAAGCCGAGCCAGGCTTGCAGTGGCCCTGGCGTGACACCTGCCACCTCAGGCAGAGGGCCTCCCGCGTGCCCTCCATGGCGGGTTTCTCCCCGGAGCCGTGGCCTGGGCACTAGGAAGGCCGGGCCTCCCCGACTCCCGGGAGGAGGGGCTAGCCCACTTGCGCCCTGGCCCCCAAAGCCTGCGGTGCCATCTGCCTGTCTCGGCACTTCTGACTCCACAGAGCCTTTCCTACACCTGGGCTGCCTGCCGTGGCAAAGTGCAGGCGTGGGGTGAGGCCATGGCTTTGTCTTTCCAGGAAAAAATGAGCCCCTGGCCGAAGCAGCAGGCCCAGGCAGAGCCTTGAGCTTGAAGCCCAGTAGGTCTGTGGCCCTCAGGGCCAGAGCAATGCTTTCAAGGCAGGGAAGCGGCCTGCAAGCTGAGTGGGAGTGGGGGAGGGGAGGGAGACAGCTGAAGCCGAGTCCAGAAGGGCGGCGATGGAAGAGCTGCAGCTGGGTCAGAGCCTGGAGGGAGGGCGGGGCCTTCACTGAGGACCCCCCCCCCCCCCCGAGGCCAGCCCTAGGCCCCGGCGGTCGCGCATGCGCCCTTGGCCTGTGCGGTGTGTGGGGGGTTGAACCCAAGCCCGCAGGGCTCCCGGAGCGGCCAGAGAAAGAAGGGCCCATGGAGAGGTAGGCGAGGTGGGCAGGGGGCGCCACCTTACTCTCCTCAGCTCCCTGAGGGAGAGAGACAGAGACAGAGACAGAGAGAGAGATCCCTGACCTCTGAGTCTCTGCCTCCACCGCTGGCTGGTGCCAACTCACGCGCCATCCCACTTCCAGCCATCACCCCCACGCCTGCCCCGGGGCCAGCCCCACCACAGAGAGGCCGGTTGGTTCCTGCTCACCTCTGTGCTGTCCCTTCCCGACCTGACCCCAGTGCAGGGGATAAGCTTCAGACAAGTCTTTCCATGTCCCTCTGCATGACAATAGACTTCCTCCCCTCTCCCTTTCCACAGGCCCACCCGGGACATCCACCTTTGTCATTAGCTCAGGAGAGGATGCAAGATGAGAATCTCTGCTATTGTGTGGGGAGACTCATTTTCCCGGGTTTCCCCCATGGACACATGTTCTTCAGCTGGGTCTGATTTTCTCCAGACAAGCTGTCTTGGGAAGGATTTGGCCAGCCCTAAGAACCTGAAGGGAAAGGGCGGAGGGGGGTTCTCTCTCTGCCCCCGACAGCCCCGAGCTGGGTCGGTCCCTCAGACCCGGCCAGGGGCAGCCCATCCCCCGGCGCCCTTCCCCGGGGCATCCAAGGGCAGGCTCGGCGCCAGCCCCACCCCGCTCGCCACTGCCCGACCATCGTCCTCCCTCGGGGGGCCTGGGCAGGACAGGGACCCGGCTGTGGGAGGCCTCCAGATCTCAGGCCTGGCACACCGTTTACCAGGCTGCTTCCTCCTCTGACGGGGGCCCAGCACACGCCCCAGGAGACTTGGCAGCCGCCCCCAGGGCTCTAGCCTCTGGAACTCGTCCCCTTGGAAGGGGCCTGGCCCAGGTGCCAGGTTCGGCTGGTCGGCCAGCCTCCTTTGGAGAAAGCAGGCAAGCCGAGCCAGGCTTGCAGTGGCCCTGGCGTGACACCTGCCACCTCAGGCAGAGGGCCTCCCGCGTGCCCTCCATGGCGGGTTTCTCCCCGGAGCCGTGGCCTGGGCACTAGGAAGGCCGGGCCTCCCCGACTCCCGGGAGGAGGGGCTAGCCCACTTGCGCCCTGGCCCCCAAAGCCTGCGGTGCCATCTGCCTGTCTCGGCACTTCTGACTCCACAGAGCCTTTCCTACACCTGGGCTGCCTGCCGTGGCAAAGTGCAGGCGTGGGGTGAGGCCATGGCTTTGTCTTTCCAGGAAAAAATGAGCCCCTGGCCGAAGCAGCAGGCCCAGGCAGAGCCTTGAGCTTGAAGCCCAGTAGGTCTGTGGCCCTCAGGGCCAGAGCAATGCTTTCAAGGCAGGGAAGCGGCCTGCAAGCTGAGTGGGAGTGGGGGAGGGGAGGGAGACAGCTGAAGCCGAGTCCAGAAGGGCGGCGATGGAAGAGCTGCAGCTGGGTCAGAGCCTGGAGGGAGGGCGGGGCCTTCACTGAGGACCCCCCCCCCCCCCGAGGCCAGCCCTAGGCCCCGGCGGTCGCGCATGCGCCCTTGGCCTGTGCGGTGTGTGGGGGGTTGAACCCAAGCCCGCAGGGCTCCCGGAGCGGCCAGAGAAAGAAGGGCCCATGGAGAGGTAGGCGAGGTGGGCAGGGGGCGCCACCTTACTCTCCTCAGCTCCCTGAGGGAGAGAGACAGAGACAGAGACAGAGAGAGAGATCCCTGACCTCTGAGTCTCTGCCTCCACCGCTGGCTGGTGCCAACTCACGCGCCATCCCACTTCCAGCCATCACCCCCACGCCTGCCCCGGGGCCAGCCCCACCACAGAGAGGCCGGTTGGTTCCTGCTCACCTCTGTGCTGTCCCTTCCCGACCTGACCCCAGTGCAGGGGATAAGCTTCAGACAAGTCTTTCCATGTCCCTCTGCATGACAATAGACTTCCTCCCCTCTCCCTTTCCACAGGCCCACCCGGGACATCCACCTTTGTCATTAGCTCAGGAGAGGATGCAAGATGAGAATCTCTGCTATTGTGTGGGGAGACTCATTTTCCCGGGTTTCCCCCATGGACACATGTTCTTCAGCTGGGTCTGATTTTCTCCAGACAAGCTGTCTTGGGAAGGATTTGGCCAGCCCTAAGAACCTGAAGGGAAAGGGCGGAGGGGGGTTCTCTCTCTGCCCCCGACAGCCCCGAGCTGGGTCGGTCCCTCAGACCCGGCCAGGGGCAGCCCATCCCCCGGCGCCCTTCCCCGGGGCATCCAAGGGCAGGCTCGGCGCCAGCCCCACCCCGCTCGCCACTGCCCGACCATCGTCCTCCCTCGGGGGGCCTGGGCAGGACAGGGACCCGGCTGTGGGAGGCCTCCAGATCTCAGGCCTGGCACACCGTTTACCAGGCTGCTTCCTCCTCTGACGGGGGCCCAGCACACGCCCCAGGAGACTTGGCAGCCGCCCCCAGGGCTCTAGCCTCTGGAACTCGTCCCCTTGGAAGGGGCCTGGCCCAGGTGCCAGGTTCGGCTGGTCGGCCAGCCTCCTTTGGAGAAAGCAGGCAAGCCGAGCCAGGCTTGCAGTGGCCCTGGCGTGACACCTGCCACCTCAGGCAGAGGGCCTCCCGCGTGCCCTCCATGGCGGGTTTCTCCCCGGAGCCGTGGCCTGGGCACTAGGAAGGCCGGGCCTCCCCGACTCCCGGGAGGAGGGGCTAGCCCACTTGCGCCCTGGCCCCCAAAGCCTGCGGTGCCATCTGCCTGTCTCGGCACTTCTGACTCCACAGAGCCTTTCCTACACCTGGGCTGCCTGCCGTGGCAAAGTGCAGGCGTGGGGTGAGGCCATGGCTTTGTCTTTCCAGGAAAAAATGAGCCCCTGGCCGAAGCAGCAGGCCCAGGCAGAGCCTTGAGCTTGAAGCCCAGTAGGTCTGTGGCCCTCAGGGCCAGAGCAATGCTTTCAAGGCAGGGAAGCGGCCTGCAAGCTGAGTGGGAGTGGGGGAGGGGAGGGAGACAGCTGAAGCTGAGTCCAGAAGGGCGGCGATGGAAGAGCTGCAGCTGGGTCAGAGCCTGGAGGGAGGGCGGGGCCTTCACTGAGGACCCCCCCCCCCCCGAGGCCAGCCCTAGGCCCCGGCGGTCGCGCATGCGCCCTTGGCCTGTGCGGTGTGTGGGGGGTTGAACCCAAGCCCGCAGGGCTCCCGGAGCGGCCAGAGAAAGAAGGGCCCATGGAGAGGTAGGCGAGGTGGGCAGGGGGCGCCACCTTACTCTCCTCAGCTCCCTGAGGGAGAGAGAGAGAGACAGAGACAGAGAGAGAGATCCCTGACCTCTGAGTCTCTGCCTCCACCGCTGGCTGGTGCCAACTCACGCGCCATCCCACTTCCAGCCATCACCCCCACGCCTGCCCCGGGGCCAGCCCCACCACAGAGAGGCCGGTTGGTTCCTGCTCACCTCTGTGCTGTCCCTTCCCGACCTGACCCCAGTGCAGGGGATAAGCTTCAGACAAGTCTTTCCATGTCCCTCTGCATGACAATAGACTTCCTCCCCTCTCCCTTTCCACAGGCCCACCCGGGACATCCACCTTTGTCATTAGCTCAGGAGAGGATGCAAGATGAGAATCTCTGCTATTGTGTGGGGAGACTCATTTTCCCGGGTTTCCCCCATGGACACATGTTCTTCAGCTGGGTCTGATTTTCTCCAGACAAGCTGTCTTGGGAAGGATTTGGCCAGCCCTAAGAACCTGAAGGGAAAGGGCGGAGGGGGGTTCTCTCTCTGCCCCCGACAGCCCCGAGCTGGGTCGGTCCCTCAGACCCGGCCAGGGGCAGCCCATCCCCCGGCGCCCTTCCCCGGGGCATCCAAGGGCAGGCTCGGCGCCAGCCCCACCCCGCTCGCCACTGCCCGACCATCGTCCTCCCTCGGGGGGCCTGGGCAGGACAGGGACCCGGCTGTGGGAGGCCTCCAGATCTCAGGCCTGGCACACCGTTTACCAGGCTGCTTCCTCCTCTGACGGGGGCCCAGCACACGCCCCAGGAGACTTGGCAGCCGCCCCCAGGGCTCTAGCCTCTGGAACTCGTCCCCTTGGAAGGGGCCTGGCCCAGGTGCCAGGTTCGGCTGGTCGGCCAGCCTCCTTTGGAGAAAGCAGGCAAGCCGAGCCAGGCTTGCAGTGGCCCTGGCGTGACACCTGCCACCTCAGGCAGAGGGCCTCCCGCGTGCCCTCCATGGCGGGTTTCTCCCCGGAGCCGTGGCCTGGGCACTAGGAAGGCCGGGCCTCCCCGACTCCCGGGAGGAGGGGCTAGCCCACTTGCGCCCTGGCCCCCAAAGCCTGCGGTGCCATCTGCCTGTCTCGGCAGTTCTGACTCCACAGAGCCTTTCCTACACCTGGGCTGCCTGCCGTGGCAAAGTGCAGGCGTGGGGTGAGGCCATGGCTTTGTCTTTCCAGGAAAAAATGAGCCCCTGGCCGAAGCAGCAGGCCCAGGCAGAGCCTTGAGCTTGAAGCCCAGTAGGTCTGTGGCCCTCAGGGCCAGAGCAATGCTTTCAAGGCAGGGAAGCGGCCTGCAAGCTGAGTGGGAGTGGGGGAGGGGAGGGAGACAGCTGAAGCCAAGTCCAGAAGGGCGGCGATGGAAGAGCTGCAGCTGGGTCAGAGCCTGGAGGGAGGGCGGGGCCTTCACTGAGGACCCCCCCCCCCGAGGCCAGCCCTAGGCCCCGGCGGTCGCGCATGCGCCCTTGGCCTGTGCGGTGTGTGGGGGGTTGAACCCAAGCCCGCAGGGCTCCCGGAGCGGCCAGAGAAAGAAGGGCCCATGGAGAGGTAGGCGAGGTGGGCAGGGGGCGCCACCTTACTCTCCTCAGCTCCCTGAGGGAGAGAGAGAGAGACAGAGACAGAGAGAGAGATCCCTGACCTCTGAGTCTCTGCCTCCACCGCTGGCTGGTGCCAACTCACGCGCCATCCCACTTCCAGCCATCACCCCCACGCCTGCCCCGGGGCCAGCCCCACCACAGAGAGGCCGGTTGGTTCCTGCTCACCTCTGTGCTGTCCCTTCCCGACCTGACCCCAGTGCAGGGGATAAGCTTCAGACAAGTCTTTCCATGTCCCTCTGCATGACAATAGACTTCCTCCCCTCTCCCTTTCCACAGGCCCACCCGGGACATCCACCTTTGTCATTAGCTCAGGAGAGGATGCAAGATGAGAATCTCTGCTATTGTGTGGGGAGACTCATTTTCCCGGGTTTCCCCCATGGACACATGTTCTTCAGCTGGGTCTGATTTTCTCCAGACAAGCTGTCTTGGGAAGGATTTGGCCAGCCCTAAGAACCTGAAGGGAAAGGGCGGAGGGGGGTTCTCTCTCTGCCCCCGACAGCCCCGAGCTGGGTCGGTCCCTCAGACCCGGCCAGGGGCAGCCCATCCCCCGGCGCCCTTCCCCGGGGCATCCAAGGGCAGGCTCGGCGCCAGCCCCACCCCGCTCGCCACTGCCCGACCATCGTCCTCCCTCGGGGGGCCTGGGCAGGACAGGGACCCGGCTGTGGGAGGCCTCCAGATCTCAGGCCTGGCACACCGTTTACCAGGCTGCTTCCTCCTCTGACGGGGGCCCAGCACACGCCCCAGGAGACTTGGCAGCCGCCCCCAGGGCTCTAGCCTCTGGAACTCGTCCCCTTGGAAGGGGCCTGGCCCAGGTGCCAGGTTCGGCTGGTCGGCCAGCCTCCTTTGGAGAAAGCAGGCAAGCCGAGCCAGGCTTGCAGTGGCCCTGGCGTGACACCTGCCACCTCAGGCAGAGGGCCTCCCGCGTGCCCTCCATGGCGGGTTTCTCCCCGGAGCCGTGGCCTGGGCACTAGGAAGGCCGGGCCTCCCCGACTCCCGGGAGGAGGGGCTAGCCCACTTGCGCCCTGGCCCCCAAAGCCTGCGGTGCCATCTGCCTGTCTCGGCAGTTCTGACTCCACAGAGCCTTTCCTACACCTGGGCTGCCTGCCGTGGCAAAGTGCAGGCGTGGGGTGAGGCCATGGCTTTGTCTTTCCAGGAAAAAATGAGCCCCTGGCCGAAGCAGCAGGCCCAGGCAGAGCCTTGAGCTTGAAGCCCAGTAGGTCTGTGGCCCTCAGGGCCAGAGCAATGCTTTCAAGGCAGGGAAGCGGCCTGCAAGCTGAGTGGGAGTGGGGGAGGGGAGGGAGACAGCTGAAGCCGAGTCCAGAAGGGCGGCGATGGAAGAGCTGCAGCTGGGTCAGAGCCTGGAGGGAGGGCGGGGCCTTCACTGAGGACCCCCCCCCCCCCCGAGGCCAGCCCTAGGCCCCGGCGGTCGCGCATGCGCCCTTGGCCTGTGCGGTGTGTGGGGGGTTGAACCCAAGCCCGCAGGGCTCCCGGAGCGGCCAGAGAAAGAAGGGCCCATGGAGAGGTAGGCGAGGTGGGCAGGGGGCGCCACCTTACTCTCCTCAGCTCCCTGAGGGAGAGAGACAGAGACAGAGACAGAGAGAGAGATCCCTGACCTCTGAGTCTCTGCCTCCACCGCTGGCTGGTGCCAACTCACGCGCCATCCCACTTCCAGCCATCACCCCCACGCCTGCCCCGGGGCCAGCCCCACCACAGAGAGGCCGGTTGGTTCCTGCTCACCTCTGTGCTGTCCCTTCCCGACCTGACCCCAGTGCAGGGGATAAGCTTCAGACAAGTCTTTCCATGTCCCTCTGCATGACAATAGACTTCCTCCCCTCTCCCTTTCCACAGGCCCACCCGGGACATCCACCTTTGTCATTAGCTCAGGAGAGGATGCAAGATGAGAATCTCTGCTATTGTGTGGGGAGACTCATTTTCCCGGGTTTCCCCCATGGACACATGTTCTTCAGCTGGGTCTGATTTTCTCCAGACAAGCTGTCTTGGGAAGGATTTGGCCAGCCCTAAGAACCTGAAGGGAAAGGGCGGAGGGGGGTTCTCTCTCTGCCCCCGACAGCCCCGAGCTGGGTCGGTCCCTCAGACCCGGCCAGGGGCAGCCCATCCCCCGGCGCCCTTCCCCGGGGCATCCAAGGGCAGGCTCGGCGCCAGCCCCACCCCGCTCGCCACTGCCCGACCATCGTCCTCCCTCGGGGGGCCTGGGCAGGACAGGGACCCGGCTGTGGGAGGCCTCCAGATCTCAGGCCTGGCACACCGTTTACCAGGCTGCTTCCTCCTCTGACGGGGGCCCAGCACACGCCCCAGGAGACTTGGCAGCCGCCCCCAGGGCTCTAGCCTCTGGAACTCGTCCCCTTGGAAGGGGCCTGGCCCAGGTGCCAGGTTCGGCTGGTCGGCCAGCCTCCTTTGGAGAAAGCAGGCAAGCCGAGCCAGGCTTGCAGTGGCCCTGGCGTGACACCTGCCACCTCAGGCAGAGGGCCTCCCGCGTGCCCTCCATGGCGGGTTTCTCCCCGGAGCCGTGGCCTGGGCACTAGGAAGGCCGGGCCTCCCCGACTCCCGGGAGGAGGGGCTAGCCCACTTGCGCCCTGGCCCCCAAAGCCTGCGGTGCCATCTGCCTGTCTCGGCACTTCTGACTCCACAGAGCCTTTCCTACACCTGGGCTGCCTGCCGTGGCAAAGTGCAGGCGTGGGGTGAGGCCATGGCTTTGTCTTTCCAGGAAAAAATGAGCCCCTGGCCGAAGCAGCAGGCCCAGGCAGAGCCTTGAGCTTGAAGCCCAGTAGGTCTGTGGCCCTCAGGGCCAGAGCAATGCTTTCAAGTCAGGGAAGCGGCCTGCAAGCTGAGTGGGAGTGGGGGAGGGGAGGGAGACAGCTGAAGCTGAGTCCAGAAGGGCGGCGATGGAAGAGCTGCAGCTGGGTCAGAGCCTGGAGGGAGGGCGGGGCCTTCACTGAGGACCCCCCCCCCCCGAGGCCAGCCCTAGGCCCCGGCGGTCGCGCATGCGCCCTTGGCCTGTGCGGTGTGTGGGGGGTTGAACCCAAGCCCGCAGGGCTCCCGGAGCGGCCAGAGAAAGAAGGGCCCATGGAGAGGTAGGCGAGGTGGGCAGGGGGCGCCACCTTACTCTCCTCAGCTCCCTGAGGGAGAGAGAGAGAGACAGAGACAGAGAGAGAGATCCCTGACCTCTGAGTCTCTGCCTCCACAGCTGGCTGGTGCCAACTCACGCGCCATCCCACTTCCAGCCATCACCCCCACGCCTGCCCCGGGGCCAGCCCCACCACAGAGAGGCCGGTTGGTTCCTGCTCACCTCTGTGCTGTCCCTTCCCGACCTGACCCCAGTGCAGGGGATAAGCTTCAGACAAGTCTTTCCATGTCCCTCTGCATGACAATAGACTTCCTCCCCTCTCCCTTTCCACAGGCCCACCCGGGACATCCACCTTTGTCATTAGCTCAGGAGAGGATGCAAGATGAGAATCTCTGCTATTGTGTGGGGAGACTCATTTTCCCGGGTTTCCCCCATGGACACATGTTCTTCAGCTGGGTCTGATTTTCTCCAGACAAGCTGTCTTGGGAAGGATTTGGCCAGCCCTAAGAACCTGAAGGGAAAGGGCGGAGGGGGGTTCTCTCTCTGCCCCCGACAGCCCCGAGCTTGGTCGGTCCCTCAGACCCGGCCAGGGGCAGCCCATTCCCCGGCGCCCTTCCCCGGGGCATCCAAGGGCAGGCTCGGCGCCAGCCCCACCCCGCTCGCCACTGCCCGACCATCGTCCTCCCTCGGGGGGCCTGGGCAGGACAGGGACCCGGCTGTGGGAGGCCTCCAGATCTCAGGCCTGGCACACCGTTTACCAGGCTGCTTCCTCCTCTGACGGGGGCCCAGCACACGCCCCAGGAGACTTGGCAGCCGCCCCCAGGGCTCTAGCCTCTGGAACTCGTCCCCTTGGAAGGGGCCTGGCCCAGGTGCCAGGTTCGGCTGGTCGGCCAGCCTCCTTTGGAGAAAGCAGGCAAGCCGAGCCAGGCTTGCAGTGGCCCTGGCGTGACACCTGCCACCTCAGGCAGAGGGCCTCCCGCGTGCCCTCTTTGGCGGGTTTCTCCCCGGAGCCGTGGCCTGGGCACTAGGAAGGCCGGGCCTCCCCGACTCCCGGGAGGAGGGGCTAGCCCACTTGCGCCCTGGCCCCCAAAGCCTGCGGTGCCATCTGCCTGTCTCGGCAGTTCTGACTCCACAGAGCCTTTCCTACACCTGGGCTGCCTGCCGTGGCAAAGTGCAGGCGTGGGGTGAGGCCATGGCTTTGTCTTTCCAGGAAAAAATGAGCCCCTGGCCGAAGCAGCAGGCCCAGGCAGAGCCTTGAGCTTGAAGCCCAGTAGGTCTGTGGCCCTCAGGGCCAGAGCAATGCTTTCAAGGCAGGGAAGCGGCCTGCAAGCTGAGTGGGAGTGGGGGAGGGGAGGGAGACAGCTGAAGCCGAGTCCAGAAGGGCGGCGATGGAAGAGCTGCAGCTGGGTCAGAGCCTGGAGGGAGGGCGGGGCCTTCACTGAGGACCCCCCCCCCCCGAGGCCAGCCCTAGGCCCCGGCGGTCGCGCATGCGCCCTTGGCCTGTGCGGTGTGTGGGGGGTTGAACCCAAGCCCGCAGGGCTCCCGGAGCGGCCAGAGAAAGAAGGGCCCATGGAGAGGTAGGCGAGGTGGGCAGGGGGCGCCACCTTACTCTCCTCAGCTCCCTGAGGGAGAGAGACAGAGACAGAGACAGAGAGAGAGATCCCTGACCTCTGAGTCTCTGCCTCCACCGCTGGCTGGTGCCAACTCACGCGCCATCCCACTTCCAGCCATCACCCCCACGCCTGCCCCGGGGCCAGCCCCACCACAGAGAGGCCGGTTGGTTCCTGCTCACCTCTGTGCCGTCCCTTCCCGACCTGACCCCAGTGCAGGGGATAAGCTTCAGACAAGTCTTTCCATGTCCCTCTGCATGACAATAGACTTCCTCCCCTCTCCCTTTCCACAGGCCCACCCGGGACATCCACCTTTGTCATTAGCTCAGGAGAGGATGCAAGATGAGAATCTCTGCTATTGTGTGGGGAGACTCATTTTCCCGGGTTTCCCCCATGGACACATGTTCTTCAGCTGGGTCTGATTTTCTCCAGACAAGCTGTCTTGGGAAGGATTTGGCCAGCCCTAAGAACCTGAAGGGAAAGGGCGGAGGGGGGTTCTCTCTCTGCCCCCGACAGCCCCGAGCTGGGTCGGTCCCTCAGACCCGGCCAGGGGCAGCCCATCCCCCGGCGCCCTTCCCCGGGGCATCCAAGGGCAGGCTCGGCGCCAGCCCCACCCCGCTCGCCACTGCCCGACCATCGTCCTCCCTCGGGGGGCCTGGGCAGGACAGGGACCCGGCTGTGGGAGGCCTCCAGATCTCAGGCCTGGCACACCGTTTACCAGGCTGCTTCCTCCTCTGACGGGGGCCCAGCACACGCCCCAGGAGACTTGGCAGCCACCCCCAGGGCTCTAGCCTCTGGAACTCGTCCCCTTGGAAGGGGCCTGGCCCAGGTGCCAGGTTCGGCTGGTCGGCCAGCCTCCTTTGGAGAAAGCAGGCAAGCCGAGCCAGGCTTGCAGTGGCCCTGGCGTGACACCTGCCACCTCAGGCAGAGGGCCTCCCGCGTGCCCTCCATGGCGGGTTTCTCCCCGGAGCCGTGGCCTGGGCACTAGGAAGGCCGGGCCTCCCCGACTCCCGGGAGGAGGGGCTAGCCCACTTGCGCCCTGGCCCCCAAAGCCTGCGGTGCCATCTGCCTGTCTCGGCACTTCTGACTCCACAGAGCCTTTCCTACACCTGGGCTGCCTGCCGTGGCAAAGTGCAGGCGTGGGGTGAGGCCATGGCTTTGTCTTTCCAGGAAAAAATGAGCCCCTGGCCGAAGCAGCAGGCCCAGGCAGAGCCTTGAGCTTGAAGCCCAGTAGGTCTGTGGCCCTCAGGGCCAGAGCAATGCTTTCAAGACAGGGAAGCGGCCTGCAAGCTGAGTGGGAGTGGGGGAGGGGAGGGAGACAGCTGAAGCCGAGTCCAGAAGGGCGGCGATGGAAGAGCTGCAGCTGGGTCAGAGCCTGGAGGGAGGGCGGGGCCTTCACTGAGGACCCCCCCCCCCCGAGGCCAGCCCTAGGCCCCGGCGGTCGCGCATGCGCCCTTGGCCTGTGCGGTGTGTGGGGGGTTGAACCCAAGCCCGCAGGGCTCCCGGAGCGGCCAGAGAAAGAAGGGCCCATGGAGAGGTAGGCGAGGTGGGCAGGGGGCGCCACCTTACTCTCCTCAGCTCCCTGAGGGAGAGAGACAGAGACAGAGACAGAGAGAGAGATCCCTGACCTCTGAGTCTCTGCCTCCACCGCTGGCTGGTGCCAACTCACGCGCCATCCCACTTCCAGCCATCACCCCCACGCCTGCCCCGGGGCCAGCCCCACCACAGAGAGGCCGGTTGGTTCCTGCTCACCTCTGTGCTGTCCCTTCCCGACCTGACCCCAGTGCAGGGGATAAGCTTCAGACAAGTCTTTCCATGTCCCTCTGCATGACAATAGACTTCCTCCCCTCTCCCTTTCCACAGGCCCACCCGGGACATCCACCTTTGTCATTAGCTCAGGAGAGGATGCAAGATGAGAATCTCTGCTATTGTGTGGGGAGACTCATTTTCCCGGGTTTCCCCCATGGACACATGTTCTTCAGCTGGGTCTGATTTTCTCCAGACAAGCTGTCTTGGGAAGGATTTGGCCAGCCCTAAGAACCTGAAGGGAAAGGGCGGAGGGGGGTTCTCTCTCTGCCCCCGACAGCCCCGAGCTGGGTCGGTCCCTCAGACCCGGCCAGGGGCAGCCCATCCCCCGGCGCCCTTCCCCGGGGCATCCAAGGGCAGGCTCGGCGCCAGCCCCACCCCGCTCGCCACTGCCCGACCATCGTCCTCCCTCGGGGGGCCTGGGCAGGACAGGGACCCGGCTGTGGGAGGCCTCCAGATCTCAGGCCTGGCACACCGTTTACCAGGCTGCTTCCTCCTCTGACGGGGGCCCAGCACACGCCCCAGGAGACTTGGCAGCCGCCCCCAGGGCTCTAGCCTCTGGAACTCGTCCCCTTGGAAGGGGCCTGGCCCAGGTGCCAGGTTCGGCTGGTCGGCCAGCCTCCTTTGGAGAAAGCAGGCAAGCCGAGCCAGGCTTGCAGTGGCCCTGGCGTGACACCTGCCACCTCAGGCAGAGGGCCTCCCGCGTGCCCTCCATGGCGGGTTTCTCCCCGGAGCCGTGGCCTGGGCACTAGGAAGGCCGGGCCTCCCCGACTCCCGGGAGGAGGGGCTAGCCCACTTGCGCCCTGGCCCCCAAAGCCTGCGGTGCCATCTGCCTGTCTCGGCAGTTCTGACTCCACAGAGCCTTTCCTACACCTGGGCTGCCTGCCGTGGCAAAGTGCAGGCGTGGGGTGAGGCCATGGCTTTGTCTTTCCAGGAAAAAATGAGCCCCTGGCCGAAGCAGCAGGCCCAGGCAGAGCCTTGAGCTTGAAGCCCAGTAGGTCTGTGGCCCTCAGGGCCAGAGCAATGCTTTCAAGGCAGGGAAGCGGCCTGCAAGCTGAGTGGGAGTGGGGGAGGGGAGGGAGACAGCTGAAGCCGAGTCCAGAAGGGCAGCGATGGAAGAGCTGCAGCTGGGTCAGAGCCTGGAGGGAGGGCGGGGCCTTCACTGAGGACCCCCCCCCCCCCCGAGGCCAGCCCTAGGCCCCGGCGGTCGCGCATGCGCCCTTGGCCTGTGCGGTGTGTGGGGGGTTGAACCCAAGCCCGCAGGGCTCCCGGAGCGGCCAGAGAAAGAAGGGCCCATGGAGAGGTAGGCGAGGTGGGCAGGGGGCGCCACCTTACTCTCCTCAGCTCCCTGAGGGAGAGAGACAGAGACAGAGACAGAGAGAGAGATCCCTGACCTCTGAGTCTCTGCCTCCACCGCTGGCTGGTGCCAACTCACGCGCCATCCCACTTCCAGCCATCACCCCCACGCCTGCCCCGGGGCCAGCCCCACCACAGAGAGGCCGGTTGGTTCCTGCTCACCTCTGTGCTGTCCCTTCCCGACCTGACCCCAGTGCAGGGGATAAGCTTCAGACAAGTCTTTCCATGTCCCTCTGCATGACAATAGACTTCCTCCCCTCTCCCTTTCCACAGGCCCACCCGGGACATCCACCTTTGTCATTAGCTCAGGAGAGGATGCAAGATGAGAATCTCTGCTATTGTGTGGGGAGACTCATTTTCCCGGGTTTCCCCCATGGACACATGTTCTTCAGCTGGGTCTGATTTTCTCCAGACAAGCTGTCTTGGGAAGGATTTGGCCAGCCCTAAGAACCTGAAGGGAAAGGGCGGAGGGGGGTTCTCTCTCTGCCCCCGACAGCCCCGAGCTGGGTCGGTCCCTCAGACCCGGCCAGGGGCAGCCCATCCCCCGGCGCCCTTCCCCGGGGCATCCAAGGGCAGGCTCGGCGCCAGCCCCACCCCGCTCGCCACTGCCCGACCATCGTCCTCCCTCGGGGGGCCTGGGCAGGACAGGGACCCGGCTGTGGGAGGCCTCCAGATCTCAGGCCTGGCACACCGTTTACCAGGCTGCTTCCTCCTCTGACGGGGGCCCAGCACACGCCCCAGGAGACTTGGCAGCCGCCCCCAGGGCTCTAGCCTCTGGAACTCGTCCCCTTGGAAGGGGCCTGGCCCAGGTGCCAGGTTCGGCTGGTCGGCCAGCCTCCTTTGGAGAAAGCAGGCAAGCCGAGCCAGGCTTGCAGTGGCCCTGGCGTGACACCTGCCACCTCAGGCAGAGGGCCTCCCGCGTGCCCTCCATGGCGGGTTTCTCCCCGGAGCTGTGGCCTGGGCACTAGGAAGGCCGGGCCTCCCCGACTCCCGGGAGGAGGGGCTAGCCCACTTGCGCCCTGGCCCCCAAAGCCTGCGGTGCCATCTGCCTGTCTCGGCACTTCTGACTCCACAGAGCCTTTCCTACACCTGGGCTGCCTGCCGTGGCAAAGTGCAGGCGTGGGGTGAGGCCATGGCTTTGTCTTTCCAGGAAAAAATGAGCCCCTGGCCGAAGCAGCAGGCCCAGGCAGAGCCTTGAGCTTGAAGCCCAGTAGGTCTGTGGCCCTCAGGGCCAGAGCAATGCTTTCAAGGCAGGGAAGCGGCCTGCAAGCTGAGTGGGAGTGGGGTAGGGGAGGGAGACAGCTGAAGCCGAGTCCAGAAGGGCGGCGATGGAAGAGCTGCAGCTGGGTCAGAGCCTGGAGGGAGGGCGGGGCCTTCACTGAGGACCCCCCCCCCCCGAGGCCAGCCCTAGGCCCCGGCGGTCGCGCATGCGCCCTTGGCCTGTGCGGTGTGTGGGGGGTTGAACCCAAGCCCGCAGGGCTCCCGGAGCGGCCAGAGAAAGAAGGGCCCATGGAGAGGTAGGCGAGGTGGGCAGGGGGCGCCACCTTACTCTCCTCAGCTCCCTGAGGGAGAGAGACAGAGACAGAGACAGAGAGAGAGATCCCTGACCTCTGAGTCTCTGCCTCCACCGCTGGCTGGTGCCAACTCACGCGCCATCCCACTTCCAGCCATCACCCCCACGCCTGCCCCGGGGCCAGCCCCACCACAGAGAGGCCGGTTGGTTCCTGCTCACCTCTGTGCCGTCCCTTCCCGACCTGACCCCAGTGCAGGGGATAAGCTTCAGACAAGTCTTTCCATGTCCCTCTGCATGACAATAGACTTCCTCCCCTCTCCCTTTCCACAGGCCCACCCGGGACATCCACCTTTGTCATTAGCTCAGGAGAGGATGCAAGATGAGAATCTCTGCTATTGTGTGGGGAGACTCAGTTTCCCGGGTTTCCCCCATGGACACATGTTCTTCAGCTGGGTCTGATTTTCTCCAGACAAGCTGTCTTGGGAAGGATTTGGCCAGCCCTAAGAACCTGAAGGGAAAGGGCGGAGGGGGGTTCTCTCTCTGCCCCCGACAGCCCCGAGCTGGGTCGGTCCCTCAGACCCGGCCAGGGGCAGCCCATCCCCCGGCGCCCTTCCCCGGGGCATCCAAGGGCAGGCTCGGCGCCAGCCCCACCCCGCTCGCCACTGCCCGACCATCGTCCTCCCTCGGGGGGCCTGGGCAGGACAGGGACCCGTCTGTGGGAGGCCTCCAGATCTCAGGCCTGGCACACCGTTTACCAGGCTGCTTCCTCCTCTGACGGGGGCCCAGCACACGCCCCAGGAGACTTGGCAGCCGCCCCCAGGGCTCTAGCCTCTGGAACTCGTCCCCTTGGAAGGGGCCTGGCCCAGGTGCCAGGTTCGGCTGGTCGGCCAGCCTCCTTTGGAGAAAGCAGGCAAGCCGAGCCAGGCTTGCAGTGGCCCTGGCGTGACACCTGCCACCTCAGGCAGAGGGCCTCCCGCGTGCCCTCCATGGCGGGTTTCTCCCCGGAGCCGTGGCCTGGGCACTAGGAAGGCCGGGCCTCCCCGACTCCCGGGAGGAGGGGCTAGCCCACTTGCGCCCTGGCCCCCAAAGCCTGCGGTGGCATCTGCCTGTCTCGGCACTTCTGACTCCACAGAGCCTTTCCTACACCTGGGCTGCCTGCCGTGGCAAAGTGCAGGCGTGGGGTGAGGCCATGGCTTTGTCTTTCCAGGAAAAAATGAGCCCCTGGCCGAAGCAGCAGGCCCAGGCAGAGCCTTGAGCTTGAAGCCCAGTAGGTCTGTGGCCCTCAGGGCCAGAGCAATGCTTTCAAGGCAGGGAAGCGGCCTGCAAGCTGAGTGGGAGTGGGGTAGGGGAGGGAGACAGCTGAAGCCGAGTCCAGAAGGGCGGCGATGGAAGAGCTGCAGCTGGGTCAGAGCCTGGAGGGAGGGCGGGGCCTTCACTGAGGACCCCCCCCCCCCCGAGGCCAGCCCTAGGCCCCGGCGGTCGCGCATGCGCCCTTGGCCTGTGCGGTGTGTGGGGGGTTGAACCCAAGCCCGCAGGGCTCCCGGAGCGGCCAGAGAAAGAAGGGCCCATGGAGAGGTAGGCGAGGTGGGCAGGGGGCGCCACCTTACTCTCCTCAGCTCCCTGAGGGAGAGAGACAGAGACAGAGACAGAGAGAGAGATCCCTGACCTCTGAGTCTCTGCCTCCACCGCTGGCTGGTGCCAACTCACGCGCCATCCCACTTCCAGCCATCACCCCCACGCCTGCCCCGGGGCCAGCCCCACCACAGAGAGGCTGGTTGGTTCCTGCTCACCTCTGTGCCGTCCCTTCCCGACCTGACCCCAGTGCAGGGGATAAGCTTCAGACAAGTCTTTCCATGTCCCTCTGCATGACAATAGACTTCCTCCCCTCTCCCTTTCCACAGGCCCACCCGGGACATCCACCTTTGTCATTAGCTCAGGAGAGGATGCAAGATGAGAATCTCTGCTATTGTGTGGGGAGACTCATTTTCCCGGGTTTCCCCCATGGACACATGTTCTTCAGCTGGGTCTGATTTTCTCCAGACAAGCTGTCTTGGGAAGGATTTGGCCAGCCCTAAGAACCTGAAGGGAAAGGGCGGAGGGGTGTTCTCTCTCTGCCCCCGACAGCCCCGAGCTGGGTCGGTCCCTCAGACCCGGCCAGGGGCAGCCCATCCCCCGGCGCCCTTCCCCGGGGCATCCAAGGGCAGGCTCGGCGCCAGCCCCACCCCGCTCGCCACTGCCCGACCATCGTCCTCCCTCGGGGGGCCTGGGCAGGACAGGGACCCGGCTGTGGGAGGCCTCCAGATCTCAGGCCTGGCACACCGTTTACCAGGCTGCTTCCTCCTCTGACGGGGGCCCAGCACACGCCCCAGGAGACTTGGCAGCCGCCCCCAGGGCTCTAGCCTCTGGAACTCGTCCCCTTGGAAGGGGCCTGGCCCAGGTGCCAGGTTCGGCTGGTCGGCCAGCCTCCTTTGGAGAAAGCAGGCAAGCCGAGCCAGGCTTGCAGTGGCCCTGGCGTGACACCTGCCACCTCAGGCAGAGGGCCTCCCGCGTGCCCTCCATGGCGGGTTTCTCCCCGGAGCCGTGGCCTGGGCACTAGGAAGGCCGGGCCTCCCCGACTCCCGGGAGGAGGGGCTAGCCCACTTGCGCCCTGGCCCCCAAAGCCTGCGGTGCCATCTGCCTGTCTCGGCACTTCTGACTCCACAGAGCCTTTCCTACACCTGGGCTGCCTGCCGTGGCAAAGTGCAGGCGTGGGGTGAGGCCATGGCTTTGTCTTTCCAGGAAAAAATGAGCCCCTGGCCGAAGCAGCAGGCCCAGGCAGAGCCTTGAGCTTGAAGCCCAGTAGGTCTGTGGCCCTCAGGGCCAGAGCAATGCTTTCAAGGCAGGGAAGCGGCCTGCAAGCTGAGTGGGAGTGGGGGAGGGGAGGGAGACAGCTGAAGCCGAGTCCAGAAGGGCGGCGATGGAAGAGCTGCAGCTGGGTCAGAGCCTGGAGGGAGGGCGGGGCCTTCACTGAGGACCCCCCCCCCCCCCCCCGAGGCCAGCCCTAGGCCCCGGCGGTCGCGCATGCGCCCTTGGCCTGTGCGGTGTGTGGGGGGTTGAACCCAAGCCCGCAGGGCTCCCGGAGCGGCCAGAGAAAGAAGGGCCCATGGAGAGGTAGGCGAGGTGGGCAGGGGGCGCCACCTTACTCTCCTCAGCTCCCTGAGGGAGAGAGACAGAGACAGAGACAGAGAGAGAGATCCCTGACCTCTGAGTCTCTGCCTCCACCGCTGGCTGGTGCCAACTCACGCGCCATCCCACTTCCAGCCATCACCCCCACGCCTGCCCCGGGGCCAGCCCCACCACAGAGAGGCCGGTTGGTTCCTGCTCACCTCTGTGCCGTCCCTTCCCGACCTGACCCCAGTGCAGGGGATAAGCTTCAGACAAGTCTTTCCATGTCCCTCTGCATGACAATAGACTTCCTCCCCTCTCCCTTTCCACAGGCCCACCCGGGACATCCACCTTTGTTATTAGCTCAGGAGAGGATGCAAGATGAGAATCTCTGCTATTGTGTGGGGAGACTCATTTTCCCGGGTTTCCCCCATGGACACATGTTCTTCAGCTGGGTCTGATTTTCTCCAGACAAGCTGTCTTGGGAAGGATTTGGCCAGCCCTAAGAACCTGAAGGGAAAGGGCGGAGGGGGGTTCTCTCTCTGCCCCCGACAGCCCCGAGCTGGGTCGGTCCCTCAGACCCGGCCAGGGGCAGCCCATCCCCCGGCGCCCTTCCCCGGGGCATCCAAGGGCAGGCTCAGCGCCAGCCCCACCCCGCTCGCCACTGCCCGACCATCGTCCTCCCTCGGGGGGCCTGGGCAGGACAGGGACCCGGCTGTGGGAGGCCTCCAGATCTCAGGCCTGGCACACCGTTTACCAGGCTGCTTCCTCCTCTGACGGGGGCCCAGCACACGCCCCAGGAGACTTGGCAGCCGCCCCCAGGGCTCTAGCCTCTGGAACTCGTCCCCTTGGAAGGGGCCTGGCCCAGGTGCCAGGTTCGGCTGGTCGGCCAGCCTCCTTTGGAGAAAGCAGGCAAGCCGAGCCAGGCTTGCAGTGGCCCTGGCGTGACACCTGCCACCTCAGGCAGAGGGCCTCCCGCGTGCCCTCCATGGCGGGTTTCTCCCCGGAGCCGTGGCCTGGGCACTAGGAAGGCCGGGCCTCCCCGACTCCCGGGAGGAGGGGCTAGCCCACTTGCGCCCTGGCCCCCAAAGCCTGCGGTGCCATCTGCCTGTCTCGGCACTTCTGACTCCACAGAGCCTTTCCTACACCTGGGCTGCCTGCCGTGGCAAAGTGCAGGCGTGGGGTGAGGCCATGGCTTTGTCTTTCCAGGAAAAAATGAGCCCCTGGCCGAAGCAGCAGGCCCAGGCAGAGCCTTGAGCTTGAAGCCCAGTAGGTCTGTGGCCCTCAGGGCCAGAGCAATGCTTTCAAGACAGGGAAGCAGCCTGCAAGCTGAGTGGGAGTGGGGGAGGGGAGGGAGACAGCTGAAGCCGAGTCCAGAAGGGCGGCGATGGAAGAGCTGCAGCTGGGTCAGAGCCTGGAGGGAGGGCGGGGCCTTCACTGAGGACCCCCCCCCCCCCCGAGGCCAGCCCTAGGCCCCGGCGGTCGCGCATGCGCCCTTGGCCTGTGCGGTGTGTGGGGGGTTGAACCCAAGCCCGCAGGGCTCCCGGAGCGGCCAGAGAAAGAAGGGCCCATGGAGAGGTAGGCGAGGTGGGCAGGGGGCGCCACCTTACTCTCCTCAGCTCCCTGAGGGAGAGAGACAGAGACAGAGACAGAGAGAGAGATCCCTGACCTCTGAGTCTCTGCCTCCACCGCTGGCTGGTGCCAACTCACGCGCCATCCCACTTCCAGCCATCACCCCCACGCCTGCCCCGGGGCCAGCCCCACCACAGAGAGGCCGGTTGGTTCCTGCTCACCTCTGTGCTGTCCCTTCCCGACCTGACCCCAGTGCAGGGGATAAGCTTCAGACAAGTCTTTCCATGTCCCTCTGCATGACAATAGACTTCCTCCCCTCTCCCTTTCCACAGGCCCACCCGGGACATCCACCTTTGTCATTAGCTCAGGAGAGGATGCAAGATGAGAATCTCTGCTATTGTGTGGGGAGACTCATTTTCCCGGGTTTCCCCCATGGACACATGTTCTTCAGCTGGGTCTGATTTTCTCCAGACAAGCTGTCTTGGGAAGGATTTGGCCAGCCCTAAGAACCTGAAGGGAAAGGGCGGAGGGGGGTTCTCTCTCTGCCCCCGACAGCCCCGAGCTGGGTCGGTCCCTCAGACCCGGCCAGGGGCAGCCCATCCCCCGGCGCCCTTCCCCGGGGCATCCAAGGGCAGGCTCGGCGCCAGCCCCACCCCGCTCGCCACTGCCCGACCATCGTCCTCCCTCGGGGGGCCTGGGCAGGACAGGGACCCGGCTGTGGGAGGCCTCCAGATCTCAGGCCTGGCACACCGTTTACCAGGCTGCTTCCTCCTCTGACGGGGGCCCAGCACACGCCCCAGGAGACTTGGCAGCCGCCCCCAGGGCTCTAGCCTCTGGAACTCGTCCCCTTGGAAGGGGCCTGGCCCAGGTGCCAGGTTCGGCTGGTCGGCCAGCCTCCTTTGGAGAAAGCAGGCAAGCCGAGCCAGGCTTGCAGTGGCCCTGGCGTGACACCTGCCACCTCAGGCAGAGGGCCTCCCGCGTGCCCTCCATGGCGGGTTTCTCCCCGGAGCCGTGGCCTGGGCACTAGGAAGGCCGGGCCTCCCCGACTCCCGGGAGGAGGGGCTAGCCCACTTGCGCCCTGGCCCCCAAAGCCTGCGGTGCCATCTGCCTGTCTCGGCACTTCTGACTCCACAGAGCCTTTCCTACACCTGGGCTGCCTGCCGTGGCAAAGTGCAGGCGTGGGGTGAGGCCATGGCTTTGTCTTTCCAGGAAAAAATGAGCCCCTGGCCGAAGCAGCAGGCCCAGGCAGAGCCTTGAGCTTGAAGCCCAGTAGGTCTGTGGCCCTCAGGGCCAGAGCAATGCTTTCAAGGCAGGGAAGCGGCCTGCAAGCTGAGTGGGAGTGGGGTAGGGGAGGGAGACAGCTGAAGCCGAGTCCAGAAGGGCGGCGATGGAAGAGCTGCAGCTGGGTCAGAGCCTGGAGGGAGGGCGGGGCCTTCACTGAGGACCCCCCCCCCCCCCGAGGCCAGCCCTAGGCCCCGGCGGTCGCGCATGCGCCCTTGGCCTGTGCGGTGTGTGGGGGGTTGAACCCAAGCCCGCAGGGCTCCCGGAGCGGCCAGAGAAAGAAGGGCCCATGGAGAGGTAGGCGAGGTGGGCAGGGGGCACCACCTTACTCTCCTCAGCTCCCTGAGGGAGAGAGACAGAGACAGAGACAGAGAGAGAGATCCCTGACCTCTGAGTCTCTGCCTCCACCGCTGGCTGGTGCCAACTCACGCGCCATCCCACTTCCAGCCATCACCCCCACGCCTGCCCCGGGGCCAGCCCCACCACAGAGAGGCCGGTTGGTTCCTGCTCACCTCTGTGCCGTCCCTTCCCGACCTGACCCCAGTGCAGGGGATAAGCTTCAGACAAGTCTTTCCATGTCCCTCTGCATGACAATAGACTTCCTCCCCTCTCCCTTTCCACAGGCCCACCCGGGACATCCACCTTTGTCATTAGCTCAGGAGAGGATGCAAGATGAGAATCTCTGCTATTGTGTGGGGAGACTCATTTTCCCGGGTTTCCCCCATGGACACATGTTCTTCAGCTGGGTCTGATTTTCTCCAGACAAGCTGTCTTGGGAAGGATTTGGCCAGCCCTAAGAACCTGAAGGGAAAGGGCGGAGGGGGGTTCTCTCTCTGCCCCCGACAGCCCCGAGCTGGGTCGGTCCCTCAGACCCGGCCAGGGGCAGCCCATCCCCCGGCGCCCTTCCCCGGGGCATCCAAGGGCAGGCTCGGCGCCAGCCCCACCCCGCTCGCCACTGCCCGACCATCGTCCTCCCTCGGGGGGCCTGGGCAGGACAGGGACCCGGCTGTGGGAGGCCTCCAGATCTCAGGCCTGGCACACCGTTTACCAGGCTGCTTCCTCCTCTGACGGGGGCCCAGCACACGCCCCAGGAGACTTGGCAGCCGCCCCCAGGGCTCTAGCCTCTGGAACTCGTCCCCTTGGAAGGGGCCTGGCCCAGGTGCCAGGTTCGGCTGGTCGGCCAGCCTCCTTTGGAGAAAGCAGGCAAGCCGAGCCAGGCTTGCAGTGGCCCTGGCGTGACACCTGCCACCTCAGGCAGAGGGCCTCCCGCGTGCCCTCCATGGCGGGTTTCTCCCCGGAGCCGTGGCCTGGGCACTAGGAAGGCCGGGCCTCCCCGACTCCCGGGAGGAGGGGCTAGCCCACTTGCGCCCTGGCCCCCAAAGCCTGCGGTGCCATCTGCCTGTCTCGGCACTTCTGACTCCACAGAGCCTTTCCTACACCTGGGCTGCCTGCCGTGGCAAAGTGCAGGCGTGGGGTGAGGCCATGGCTTTGTCTTTCCAGGAAAAAATGAGCCCCTGGCCGAAGCAGCAGGCCCAGGCAGAGCCTTGAGCTTGAAGCCCAGTAGGTATGTGGCCCTCAGGGCCAGAGCAATGCTTTCAAGGCAGGGAAGCGGCCTGCAAGCTGAGTGGGAGTGGGGGAGGGGAGGGAGACAGCTGAAGCCGAGTCCAGAAGGGCGGCGATGGAAGAGCTGCAGCTGGGTCAGAGCCTGGAGGGAGGGCGGGGCCTTCACTGAGGACCCCCCCCCCCCCCCCCGAGGCCAGCCCTAGGCCCCGGCGGTCGCGCATGCGCCCTTGGCCTGTGCGGTGTGTGGGGGGTTGAACCCAAGCCCGCAGGGCTCCCGGAGCGGCCAGAGAAAGAAGGGCCCATGGAGAGGTAGGCGAGGTGGGCAGGGGGCGCCACCTTACTCTCCTCAGCTCCCTGAGGGAGAGAGACAGAGACAGAGACAGAGAGAGAGATCCCTGACCTCTGAGTCTCTGCCTCCACCGCTGGCTGGTGCCAACTCACGCGCCATCCCACTTCCAGCCATCACCCCCACGCCTGCCCCGGGGCCAGCCCCACCACAGAGAGGCCGGTTGGTTCCTGCTCACCTCTGTGCCGTCCCTTCCCGACCTGACCCCAGTGCAGGGGATAAGCTTCAGACAAGTCTTTCCATGTCCCTCTGCATGACAATAGACTTCCTCCCCTCTCCCTTTCCACAGGCCCACCCGGGACATCCACCTTTGTCATTAGCTCAGGAGAGGATGCAAGATGAGAATCTCTGCTATTGTGTGGGGAGACTCAGTTTCCCGGGTTTCCCCCATGGACACATGTTCTTCAGCTGGGTCTGATTTTCTCCAGACAAGCTGTCTTGGGAAGGATTTGGCCAGCCCTAAGAACCTGAAGGGAAAGGGCGGAGGGGGGTTCTCTCTCTGCCCCCGACAGCCCCGAGCTGGGTCGGTCCCTCAGACCCGGCCAGGGGCAGCCCATCCCCCGGCGCCCTTCCCCGGGGCATCCAAGGGCAGGCTCGGCGCCAGCCCCACCCCGCTCGCCACTGCCCGACCATCGTCCTCCCTCGGGGGGCCTGGGCAGGACAGGGACCCGGCTGTGGGAGGCCTCCAGATCTCAGGCCTGGCACACCGTTTACCAGGCTGCTTCCTCCTCTGACGGGGGCCCAGCACACGCCCCAGGAGACTTGGCAGCCGCCCCCAGGGCTCTAGCCTCTGGAACTCGTCCCCTTGGAAGGGGCCTGGCCCAGGTGCCAGGTTCGGCTGGTCGGCCAGCCTCCTTTGGAGAAAGCAGGCAAGCCGAGCCAGGCTTGCAGTGGCCCTGGCGTGACACCTGCCACCTCAGGCAGAGGGCCTCCCGCGTGCCCTCCATGGCGGGTTTCTCCCCGGAGCCGTGGCCTGGGCACTAGGAAGGCCGGGCCTCCCCGACTCCCGGGAGGAGGGGCTAGCCCACTTGCGCCCTGGCCCCCAAAGCCTGCGGTGCCATCTGCCTGTCTCGGCACTTCTGACTCCACAGAGCCTTTCCTACACCTGGGCTGCCTGCCGTGGCAAAGTGCAGGCGTGGGGTGAGGCCATGGCTTTGTCTTTCCAGGAAAAAATGAGCCCCTGGCCGAAGCAGCAGGCCCAGGCAGATCCTTGAGCTTGAAGCCCAGTAGGTCTGTGGCCCTCAGGGCCAGAGCAATGCTTTCAAGGCAGGGAAGCGGCCTGCAAGCTGAGTGGGAGTGGGGGAGGGGAGGGAGACAGCTGAAGCCGAGTCCAGAAGGGCGGCGATGGAAGAGCTGCAGCTGGGTCAGAGCCTGGAGGGAGGGCGGGGCCTTCACTGAGGACCCCTCCCCCCCCCCCGAGGCCAGCCCTAGGCCCCGGCGGTCGCGCATGCGCCCTTGGCCTGTGCGGTGTGTGGGGGGTTGAACCCAAGCCCGCAGGGCTCCCGGAGCGGCCAGAGAAAGAAGGGCCCATGGAGAGGTAGGCGAGGTGGGCAGGGGGCGCCACCTTACTCTCCTCAGCTCCCTGAGGGAGAGAGACAGAGACAGAGACAGAGAGAGAGATCCCTGACCTCTGAGTCTCTGCCTCCACCGCTGGCTGGTGCCAACTCACGCGCCATCCCACTTCCAGCCATCACCCCCACGCCTGCCCCGGGGCCAGCCCCACCACAGAGAGGCCGGTTGGTTCCTGCTCACCTCTGTGCCGTCCCTTCCCGACCTGACCCCAGTGCAGGGGATAAGCTTCAGACAAGTCTTTCCATGTCCCTCTGCATGACAATAGACTTCCTCCCCTCTCCCTTTCCACAGGCCCACCCGGGACATCCACCTTTGTCATTAGCTCAGGAGAGGATGCAAGATGAGAATCTCTGCTATTGTGTGGGGAGACTCATTTTCCCGGGGTTTCCCCCATGGACACATGTTCTTCAGCTGGGTCTGATTTTCTCCAGACAAGCTGTCTTGGGAAGGATTTGGCAGCCCTAAGAACCTGAAGGGAAAGGGCGGAGGGGGGTTCTCTCTCTGCCCCCGACAGCCCCGAGCTGGGTCGGTCCCTCAGACCCGGCCAGGGGCAGCCCATCCCCCGGCGCCCTTCCCCGGGGCATCCAAGGGCAGGCTCGGCGCCAGCCCCACCCCGCTCGCCACTGCCCGACCATCGTCCTCCCTCGGGGGGGCCTGGGCAGGACAGGGACCCGGCTGTGGGAGGCCTCCAGATCTCAGGCCTGGCACACCGTTTACCAGGCTGCTTCCTCCTCTGACGGGGGCCCAGCACACGCCCCAGGAGACTTGGCAGCCGCCCCCAGGGCTCTAGCCTCTGGAACTCGTCCCCTTGGAAGGGGCCTGGCCCAGGTGCCAGGTTCGGCTGGTCGGCCAGCCTCCTTTGGAGAAAGCAGGCAAGCCGAGCCAGGCTTGCAGTGGCCCTGGCGTGACACCTGCCACCTCAGGCAGAGGGCCTCCCGCGTGCCCTCCATGGCGGGTTTCTCCCCGGAGCCGTGGCCTGGGCACTAGGAAGGCCGGGCCTCCCCGACTCCCGGGAGGAGGGGCTAGCCCACTTGCGCCCTGGCCCCCAAAGCCTGCGGTGCCATCTGCCTGTCTCGGCACTTCTGACTCCACAGAGCCTTTCCTACACCTGGGCTGCCTGCCGTGGCAAAGTGCAGGCGTGGGGTGAGGCCATGGCTTTGTCTTTCCAGGAAAAAATGAGCCCTGGCCGAAGCAGCAGGCCCAGGCAGAGCCTTGAGCTTGAAGCCCAGTAGGTCTGTGGCCCTCAGGGCCAGAGCAATGCTTTCAAGGCAGGGAAGCGGCCTGCAAGCTGAGTGGGAGTGGGGGAGGGGAGGGAGACAGCTGAAGCCGAGTCCAGAAGGGCGGCGATGGAAGAGCTGCAGCTGGGTCAGAGCCTGGAGGGAGGGCGGGGCCTTCACTGAGGACCCCCCCCCCCCCCCCCGAGGCCAGCCCTAGGCCCCGGCGGTCGCGCATGCGCCCTTGGCCTGTGCGGTGTGTGGGGGGTTGAACCCAAGCCCGCAGGGCTCCCGGAGCGGCCAGAGAAAGAAGGGCCCATGGAGAGGTAGGCGAGGTGGGCAGGGGGCGCCACCTTACTCTCCTCAGCTCCCTGAGGGAGAGAGACAGAGACAGAGACAGAGAGAGAGATCCCTGACCTCTGAGTCTCTGCCTCCACCGCTGGCTGGTGCCAACTCACGCGCCATCCCACTTCCAGCCATCACCCCCACGCCTGCCCCGGGGCCAGCCCCACCACAGAGAGGCCGGTTGGTTCCTGCTCACCTCTGTGCCGTCCCTTCCCGACCTGACCCCAGTGCAGGGGATAAGCTTCAGACAAGTCTTTCCATGTCCCTCTGCATGACAATAGACTTCCTCCCCTCTCCCTTTCCACAGGCCCACCCGGGACATCCACCTTTGTCATTAGCTCAGGAGAGGATGCAAGATGAGAATCTCTGCTATTGTGTGGGGAGACTCAGTTTCCCGGGTTTCCCCCATGGACACATGTTCTTCAGCTGGGTCTGATTTTCTCCAGACAAGCTGTCTTGGGAAGGATTTGGCCAGCCCTAAGAACCTGAAGGGAAAGGGCGGAGGGGGGTTCTCTCTCTGCCCCCGACAGCCCCGAGCTGGGTCGGTCCCTCAGACCCGGCCAGGGGCAGCCCATCCCCCGGCGCCCTTCCCCGGGGCATCCAAGGGCAGGCTCGGCGCCAGCCCCACCCCGCTCGCCACTGCCCGACCATCGTCCTCCCTCGGGGGGCCTGGGCAGGACAGGGACCCGGCTGTGGGAGGCCTCCAGATCTCAGGCCTGGCACACCGTTTACCAGGCTGCTTCCTCCTCTGACGGGGGCCCAGCACACGCCCCAGGAGACTTGGCAGCCGCCCCCAGGGCTCTAGCCTCTGGAACTCGTCCCCTTGGAAGGGGCCTGGCCCAGGTGCCAGGTTCGGCTGGTCGGCCAGCCTCCTTTGGAGAAAGCAGGCAAGCCGAGCCAGGCTTGCAGTGGCCCTGGCGTGACACCTGCCACCTCAGGCAGAGGGCCTCCCGCGTGCCCTCCATGGCGGGTTTCTCCCCGGAGCCGTGGCCTGGGCACTAGGAAGGCCGGGCCTCCCCGACTCCCGGGAGGAGGGGCTAGCCCACTTGCGCCCTGGCCCCCAAAGCCTGCGGTGCCATCTGCCTGTCTCGGCACTTCTGACTCCACAGAGCCTTTCCTACACCTGGGCTGCCTGCCGTGGCAAAGTGCAGGCGTGGGGTGAGGCCATGGCTTTGTCTTTCCAGGAAAAAATGAGCCCCTGGCCGAAGCAGCAGGCCCAGGCAGAGCCTTGAGCTTGAAGCCCAGTAGGTCTGTGGCCCTCAGGGCCAGAGCAATGCTTTCAAGGCAGGGAAGCGGCCTGCAAGCTGAGTGGGAGTGGGGGAGGGGAGGGAGACAGCTGAAGCCGAGTCCAGAAGGGCGGCGATGGAAGAGCTGCAGCTGGGTCAGAGCCTGGAGGGAGGGCGGGGCCTTCACTGAGGACCCCTCCCCCCCCCCCGAGGCCAGCCCTAGGCCCCGGCGGTCGCGCATGCGCCCTTGGCCTGTGCGGTGTGTGGGGGGTTGAACCCAAGCCCGCAGGGCTCCCGGAGCGGCCAGAGAAAGAAGGGCCCATGGAGAGGTAGGCGAGGTGGGCAGGGGGCGCCACCTTACTCTCCTCAGCTCCCTGAGGGAGAGAGACAGAGACAGAGACAGAGAGAGAGATCCCTGACCTCTGAGTCTCTGCCTCCACCGCTGGCTGGTGCCAACTCACGCGCCATCCCACTTCCAGCCATCACCCCCACGCCTGCCCCGGGGCCAGCCCCACCACAGAGAGGCCGGTTGGTTCCTGCTCACCTCTGTGCCGTCCCTTCCCGACCTGACCCCAGTGCAGGGGATAAGCTTCAGACAAGTCTTTCCATGTCCCTCTGCATGACAATAGACTTCCTCCCCTCTCCCTTTCCACAGGCCCACCCGGGACATCCACCTTTGTCATTAGCTCAGGAGAGGATGCAAGATGAGAATCTCTGCTATTGTGTGGGGAGACTCATTTTCCCGGGTTTCCCCCATGGACACATGTTCTTCAGCTGGGTCTGATTTTCTCCAGACAAGCTGTCTTGGGAAGGATTTGGCCAGCCCTAAGAACCTGAAGGGAAAGGGCGGAGGGGGGTTCTCTCTCTGCCCCCGACAGCCCCGAGCTGGGTCGGTCCCTCAGACCCGGCCAGGGGCAGCCCATCCCCCGGCGCCCTTCCCCGGGGCATCCAAGGGCAGGCTCGGCGCCAGCCCCACCCCGCTCGCCACTGCCCGACCATCGTCCTCCCTCGGGGGGCCTGGGCAGGACAGGGACCCGGCTGTGGGAGGCCTCCAGATCTCAGGCCTGGCACACCGTTTACCAGGCTGCTTCCTCCTCTGACGGGGGCCCAGCACACGCCCCAGGAGACTTGGCAGCCGCCCCCAGGGCTCTAGCCTCTGGAACTCGTCCCCTTGGAAGGGGCCTGGCCCAGGTGCCAGGTTCGGCTGGTCGGCCAGCCTCCTTTGGAGAAAGCAGGCAAGCCGAGCCAGGCTTGCAGTGGCCCTGGCGTGACACCTGCCACCTCAGGCAGAGGGCCTCCCGCGTGCCCTCCATGGCGGGTTTCTCCCCGGAGCCGTGGCCTGGGCACTAGGAAGGCCGGGCCTCCCCGACTCCCGGGAGGAGGGGCTAGCCCACTTGCGCCCTGGCCCCCAAAGCCTGCGGTGCCATCTGCCTGTCTCGGCACTTCTGACTCCACAGAGCCTTTCCTACACCTGGGCTGCCTGCCGTGGCAAAGTGCAGGCGTGGGGTGAGGCCATGGCTTTGTCTTTCCAGGAAAAAATGAGCCCCTGGCCGAAGCAGCAGGCCCAGGCAGAGCCTTGAGCTTGAAGCCCAGTAGGTCTGTGGCCCTCAGGGCCAGAGCAATGCTTTCAAGGCAGGGAAGCGGCCTGCAAGCTGAGTGGGAGTGGGGGAGGGGAGGGAGACAGCTGAAGCCGAGTCCAGAAGGGCGGCGATGGAAGAGCTGCAGCTGGGTCAGAGCCTGGAGGGAGGGCGGGGCCTTCACTGAGGACCCCCCCCCCCCCGAGGCCAGCCCTAGGCCCCGGCGGTCCCTTGGCCTGTGCGGTGTGTGGGGGGTTGAACCCAAGCCCGCAGGGCTCCCGGAGCGGCCAGAGAAAGAAGGGCCCATGGAGAGGTAGGCGAGGTGGGCAGGGGGCGCCACCTTACTCTCCTCAGCTCCCTGAGGGAGAGAGACAGAGACAGAGACAGAGAGAGAGATCCCTGACCTCTGAGTCTCTGCCTCCACCGCTGGCTGGTGCCAACTCACGCGCCATCCCACTTC
This sequence comes from Diceros bicornis minor, assembly GCF_020826845.1. NCBI lineage: Eukaryota > Metazoa > Chordata > Mammalia > Perissodactyla > Rhinocerotidae > Diceros > Diceros bicornis. The sequence continues at coordinate 58,176 of NW_026691570.1, forward strand.
CAGCCATCACCCCCACGCCTGCCCCGGGGCCAGCCCCACCACAGAGAGGCCGGTTGGTTCCTGCTCACCTCTGTGCCGTCCCTTACCGACCTGACCCCAGTGCAGGGGATAAGCTTCAGACAAGTCTTTCCATGTCCCTCTGCATGACAATAGACTTCCTCCCCTCTCCCTTTCCACAGGCCCACCCGGGACATCCACCTTTGTCATTAGCTCAGGAGAGGATGCAAGATGAGAATCTCTGCTATTGTGTGGGGAGACTCATTTTCCCGGGTTTCCCCCATGGACACATGTTCTTCAGCTGGGTCTGATTTTCTCCAGACAAGCTGTCTTGGGAAGGATTTGGCCAGCCCTAAGAACCTGAAGGGAAAGGGCGGAGGGGGGGTTCTCTCTCTGCCCCCGACAGCCCCGAGCTGGGTCGGTCCCTCAGACCCGGCCAGGGGCAGCCCATCCCCCGGCGCCCTTCCCCGGGGCATCCAAGGGCAGGCTCGGCGCCAGCCCCACCCCGCTCGCCACTGCCCGACCATCGTCCTCCCTCGGGGGGGCCTGGGCAGGACAGGGACCCGGCTGTGGGAGGCCTCCAGATCTCAGGCCTGGCACACCGTTTACCAGGCTGCTTCCTCCTCTGACGGGGGGCCCAGCACACGCCCCAGGAGACTTGGCAGCCGCCCCCAGGGCTCTAGCCTCTGGAACTCGTCCCCTTGGAAGGGGCCTGGCCCAGGTGCCAGGTTCGGCTGGTCGGCCAGCCTCCTTTGGAGAAAGCAGGCAAGCCGAGCCAGGCTTGCAGTGGCCCTGGCGTGACACCTGCCACCTCAGGCAGAGGGCCTCCCGCGTGCCCTCCATGGCGGGTTTCTCCCCGGAGCCGTGGCCTGGGCACTAGGAAGGCCGGGCCTCCCCGACTCCCGGGAGGAGGGGCTAGCCCACTTGCGCCCTGGCCCCCAAAGCCTGCGGTGCCATCTGCCTGTCTCGGCACTTCTGACTCCACAGAGCCTTTCCTACACCTGGGCTGCCTGCCGTGGCAAAGTGCAGGCGTGGGGTGAGGCCATGGCTTTGTCTTTCCAGGAAAAAATGAGCCCCTGGCCGAAGCAGCAGGCCCAGGCAGAGCCTTGAGCTTGAAGCCCAGTAGGTCTGTGGCCCTCAGGGCCAGAGCAATGCTTTCAAGGCAGGGAAGCGGCCTGCAAGCTGAGTGGGAGTGGGGTAGGGGAGGGAGACAGCTGAAGCCGAGTCCAGAAGGGCGGCGATGGAAGAGCTGCAGCTGGGTCAGAGCCTGGAGGGAGGGCGGGGCCTTCACTGAGGACCCCCCCCCCCCGAGGCCAGCCCTAGGCCCCGGCGGTCGCGCATGCGCCCTTGGCCTGTGCGGTGTGTGGGGGGTTGAACCCAAGCCCGCAGGGCTCCCGGAGCGGCCAGAGAAAGAAGGGCCCATGGAGAGGTAGGCGAGGTGGGCAGGGGGCACCACCTTACTCTCCTCAGCTCCCTGAGGGAGAGAGACAGAGACAGAGACAGAGAGAGAGATCCCTGACCTCTGAGTCTCTGCCTCCACCGCTGGCTGGTGCCAACTCACGCGCCATCCCACTTCCAGCCATCACCCCCACGCCTGCCCCGGGGCCAGCCCCACCACAGAGAGGCCGGTTGGTTCCTGCTCACCTCTGTGCCGTCCCTTCCCGACCTGACCCCAGTGCAGGGGATAAGCTTCAGACAAGTCTTTCCATGTCCCTCTGCATGACAATAGACTTCCTCCCCTCTCCCTTTCCACAGGCCCACCCGGGACATCCACCTTTGTCATTAGCTCAGGAGAGGATGCAAGATGAGAATCTCTGCTATTGTGTGGGGAGACTCAGTTTCCCGGGTTTCCCCCATGGACACATGTTCTTCAGCTGGGTCTGATTTTCTCCAGACAAGCTGTCTTGGGAAGGATTTGGCCAGCCCTAAGAACCTGAAGGGAAAGGGCGGAGGGGGGTTCTCTCTCTGCCCCCGACAGCCCCGAGCTGGGTCGGTCCCTCAGACCCGGCCAGGGGCAGCCCATCCCCCGGCGCCCTTCCCCGGGGCATCCAAGGGCAGGCTCGGCGCCAGCCCCACCCCGCTCGCCACTGCCCGACCATCGTCCTCCCTCGGGGGGCCTGGGCAGGACAGGGACCCGGCTGTGGGAGGCCTCCAGATCTCAGGCCTGGCACACCGTTTACCAGGCTGCTTCCTCCTCTGACGGGGGGCCCAGCACACGCCCCAGGAGACTTGGCAGCTGCCCCCAGGGCTCTAGCCTCTGGAACTCGTCCCCTTGGAAGGGGCCTGGCACAGGTGCCAGGTTCGGCTGGTCGGCCAGCCTCCTTTGGAGGAAAGCAGGCAAGCCGAGCCAGGCTTGCAGTGGCCCTGGCGTGACACCTGCCACCTCAGGCAGAGGGCCTCCCGCGTGCCCTCCATGGCGGGTTTCTCCCCGGAGCCGTGGCCTGGGCACTAGGAAGGCCGGGCCTCCCCGACTCCCGGGAGGAGGGGCTAGCCCACTTGCGCCCTGGCCCCCAAAGCCTGCGGTGCCATCTGCCTGTCTCGGCACTTCTGACTCCACAGAGCCTTTCCTACACCTGGGCTGCCTGCCGTGGCAAAGTGCAGGCGTGGGGTGAGGCCATGGCTTTGTCTTTCCAGGAAAAAATGAGCCCCTGGCCGAAGCAGCAGGCCCAGGCAGAGCCTTGAGCTTGAAGCCCAGTAGGTCTGTGGCCCTCAGGGCCAGAGCAATGCTTTCAAGGCAGGGAAGCGGCCTGCAAGCTGAGTGGGAGTGGGGGAGGGGAGGGAGACAGCTGAAGCCGAGTCCAGAAGGGCGGCGATGGAAGAGCTGCAGCTGGGTCAGAGCCTGGAGGGAGGGCGGGGCCTTCACTGAGGACCCCCCCCCCCCCCCGAGGCCAGCCCTAGGCCCCGGCGGGTCGCGCATGCGCCCTTGGCCTGTGCGGTGTGTGGGGGGGTTGAACCCAAGCCCGCAGGGCTCCCGGAGCGGCCAGAGAAAGAAGGGCCCATGGAGAGGTAGGCGAGGTGGGCAGGGGGGCGCCACCTTACTCTCCTCAGCTCCCTGAGGGAGAGAGACAGAGACAGAGACAGAGAGAGAGATCCCTGACCTCTGAGTCTCTGCCTCCACCGCTGGCTGGTGCCAACTCACGCGCCATCCCACTTCCAGCCATCACCCCCACGCCTGCCCCGGGGCCAGCCCCACCACAGAGAGGCCGGTTGGTTCCTGCTCACCTCTGTGCCGTCCCTTCCCGACCTGACCCCCAGTGCAGGGGATAAGCTTCAGACAAGTCTTTCCATGTCCCTCTGCATGACAATAGACTTCCTCCCCTCTCCCTTTCCACAGGCCCACCCGGGACATCCACCTTTGTCATTAGCTCAGGAGAGGATGCAAGATGAGAATCTCTGCTATTGTGTGGGGAGACTCATTTTCCCGGGTTTCCCCCATGGACACATGTTCTTCAGCTGGGTCTGATTTTCTCCAGACAAGCTGTCTTGGGAAGGATTTGGCCAGCCCTAAGAACCTGAAGGGAAAGGGCGGAGGGGGGTTCTCTCTCTGCCCCCGACAGCCCCGAGCTGGGTCGGTCCCCTCAGACCCGGCAGGGGCAGCCCATCCCCCGGCGCCCTTCCCCGGGGCATCCAAGGGCAGGCTCGGCGCCAGCCCCACCCCGCTCGCCACTGCCCGACCATCGTCCTCCCTCGGGGGGGCCTGGGCAGGACAGGGACCCGGCTGTGGGAGGCCTCCAGATCTCAGGCCTGGCACACCGTTTACCAGGCTGCTTCCTCCTCTGACGGGGGCCCAGCACACGCCCCAGGAGACTTGGCAGCCGCCCCCAGGGCTCTAGCCTCTGGAACTCGTCCCCTTGGAAGGGGCCTGGCCCAGGTGCCAGGTTCGGCTGGTCGGCCAGCCTCCTTTGGAGAAAGCAGGCAAGCCGAGCCAGGCTTGCAGTGGCCCTGGCGTGACACCTGCCACCTCAGGCAGAGGGCCTCCCGCGTGCCCTCCATGGCGGGTTTCTCCCCGGAGCCGTGGCCTGGGCACTAGGAAGGCCGGGCCTCCCCGACTCCCGGGAGGAGGGGCTAGCCCACTTGCGCCCTGGCCCCCAAAGCCTGCGGTGCCATCTGCCTGTCTCGGCACTTCTGACTCCACAGAGCCTTTCCTACACCTGGGCTGCCTGCCGTGGCAAAGTGCAGGCGTGGGGTGAGGCCATGGCTTTGTCTTTCCAGGAAAAAATGAGCCCCTGGCCGAAGCAGCAGGCCCAGGCAGAGCCTTGAGCTTGAAGCCCAGTAGGTCTGTGGCCCTCAGGGCCAGAGCAATGCTTTCAAGGCAGGGAAGCGGCCTGCAAGCTGAGTGGGAGTGGGGGAGGGGAGGGAGACAGCTGAAGCCGAGTCCAGAAGGGCGGCGATGGAAGAGCTGCAGCTGGGTCAGAGCCTGGAGGGAGGGCGGGGGGCCTTCACTGAGGACCCCCCCCCCCCCCCCGAGGCCAGCCCTAGGCCCCGGCGGTCGCGCATGCGCCCTTGGCCTGTGCGGTGTGTGGGGGGTTGAACCCAAGCCCGCAGGGCTCCCGGAGCGGCCAGAGAAAGAAGGGCCCATGGAGAGGTAGGCGAGGTGGGCAGGGGGCGCCACCTTACTCTCCTCAGCTCCCTGAGGGAGAGAGACAGAGACAGAGACAGAGAGAGAGATCCCTGACCTCTGAGTCTCTGCCTCCACCGCTGGCTGGTGCCAACTCACGCGCCATCCCACTTCCAGCCATCACCCCCACGCCTGCCCCGGGGCCAGCCCCACCACAGAGAGGCCGGTTGGTTCCTGCTCACCTCTGTGCCGTCCCTTCCCGACCTGACCCCAGTGCAGGGGATAAGCTTCAGACAAGTCTTTCCATGTCCCTCTGCATGACAATAGACTTCCTCCCCTCTCCCTTTCCACAGGCCCACCCGGGACATCCACCTTTGTCATTAGCTCAGGAGAGGATGCAAGATGAGAATCTCTGCTATTGTGTGGGGAGACTCAGTTTCCCGGGTTTCCCCCATGGACACATGTTCTTCAGCTGGGTCTGATTTTCTCCAGACAAGCTGTCTTGGGAAGGATTTGGCCAGCCCTAAGAACCTGAAGGGAAAGGGCGGAGGGGGGTTCTCTCTCTGCCCCCGACAGCCCCGAGCTGGGTCGGTCCCTCAGACCCGGCCAGGGGCAGCCCATCCCCCGGCGCCCTTCCCCGGGGCATCCAAGGGCAGGCTCGGCGCCAGCCCCACCCCGCTCGCCACTGCCCGACCATCGTCCTCCCTCGGGGGGGCCTGGGCAGGACAGGGACCCGGCTGTGGGAGGCCTCCAGATCTCAGGCCTGGCACACCGTTTACCAGGCTGCTTCCTCCTCTGACGGGGGCCCAGCACACGCCCCAGGAGACTTGGCAGCCGCCCCCAGGGCTCTAGCCTCTGGAACTCGTCCCCTTGGAAGGGGCCTGGCCCAGGTGCCAGGTTCGGCTGGTCGGCCAGCCTCCTTTGGAGAAAGCAGGCAAGCCGAGCCAGGCTTGCAGTGGCCCTGGCGTGACACCTGCCACCTCAGGCAGAGGGCCTCCCGCGTGCCCTCCATGGCGGGTTTCTCCCCGGAGCCGTGGCCTGGGCACTAGGAAGGCCGGGCCTCCCCGACTCCCGGGAGGAGGGGCTAGCCCACTTGCGCCCTGGCCCCCAAAGCCTGCGGTGCCATCGGCACTTCTGACTCCACAGAGCCTTTCCTACACCTGGGCTGCCTGCCGTGGCAAAGTGCAGGCGTGGGGTGAGGCCATGGCTTTGTCTTTCCAGGAAAAAATGAGCCCCTGGCCGAAGCAGCAGGCCCAGGCAGAGCCTTGAGCTTGAAGCCCAGTAGGTCTGTGGCCCTCAGGGCCAGAGCAATGCTTTCAAGGCAGGGAAGCGGCCTGCAAGCTGAGTGGGAGTGGGGGAGGGGAGGGAGACAGCTGAAGCCGAGTCCAGAAGGGCGGCGATGGAAGAGCTGCAGCTGGGTCAGAGCCTGGAGGGAGGGCGGGGCCTTCACTGAGGACCCCCCCCCCAGGCCAGCCCTAGGCCCCGGCGGTCGCGCATGCGCCCTTGGCCTGTGCGGTGTGTGGGGGGTTGAACCCAAGCCCGCAGGGCTCCCGGAGCGGCCAGAGAAAGAAGGGCCCATGGAGAGGTAGGCGAGGTGGGCAGGGGGCGCCACCTTACTCTGCTCAGCTCCCCTGAGGGAGAGAGACAGAGACAGAGACAGAGAGAGAGATCCCTGACCTCTGAGTCTCTGCCTCCACCGCTGGCTGGTGCCAACTCACCGCGCCCATCCCACTTCCAGCCATCACCCCCACGCCTGCCCCGGGGCCAGCCCCACCACAGAGAGGCCGGTTGGTTCCTGCTCACCTCTGTGCCGTCCCTTCCCGACCTGACCCCAGTGCAGGGGATAAGCTTCAGACAAGTCTTTCCATGTCCCTCTGCATGACAATAGACTTCCTCCCCTCTCCCTTTCCACAGGCCCACCCGGGACATCCACCTTTGTCATTAGCTCAGGAGAGGATGCAAGATGAGAATCTCTGCTATTGTGTGGGGAGACTCATTTTCCCGGGTTTCCCCCATGGACACATGTTCTTCAGCTGGGTCTGATTTTCTCCAGACAAGCTGTCTTGGGAAGGATTTGGGCCAGCCCTAAGAACCTGAAGGGAAAGGGCGGAGGGGGGTTCTCTCTCTGCCCCCGACAGCCCCCGAGCTGGGTCGGTCCCTCAGACCCGGCCAGGGGCAGCCCATCCCCCGGCGCCCTTCCCCGGGGCATCCAAGGGCAGGCTCGGCGCCAGCCCCACCCCGCTCGCCACTGCCCGACCATCGTCCTCCCTCGGGGGGGCCTGGGCAGGACAGGGACCCGGCTGTGGGAGGCCTCCAGATCTCAGGCCTGGCACACCGTTTACCAGGCTGCTTCCTCCTCTGACGGGGGCCCAGCACACGCCCCAGGAGACTTGGCAGCCGCCCCAAGGGCTCTAGCCTCTGGAACTCGTCCCCTTGGAAGGGGCCTGGCCCAGGTGCCAGGTTCGGCTGGTCGGCCAGCCTCCTTTGGAGAAAGCAGGCAAGCCGAGCCAGGCTTGCAGTGGCCCTGGCGTGACACCTGCCACCTCAGGCAGAGGGGCCTCCCGCGTGCCCTCCCATGGCGGGTTTCTCCCCGGAGCCGTGGCCTGGGCACTAGGAAGGCCGGGGCCTCCCCGACTCCCGGGAGGAGGGGCTAGCCCACTTGCGCCCTGGCCCCCAAAGCCTGCGGTGCCATCTGCCTGTCTCGGCACTTCTGACTCCACAGAGCCTTTCCTACACCTGCTGCCTGCCGTGGCAAAGTGCAGGCGTGGGGTGAGGCCATGGCTTTGTCTTTCCAGGAAAAAATGAGCCCCTGGCCGAAGCAGCAGGCCCAGGCAGAGCCTTGAGCTTGAAGCCCAGTAGGTCTGTGGCCCTCAGGGCCAGAGCAATGCTTTCAAGGCAGGGAAGCGGCCTGCAAGCTGAGTGGGAGTGGGGGAGGGGAGGGAGACAGCTGAAGCCGAGTCCAGAAGGGCGGCGATGGAAGAGCTGCAGCTGGGTCAGAGCCTGGAGGGAGGGCGGGGCCTTCACTGAGGACCCCCCCCCCCAGGCCAGCCCTAGGCCCCGGCGGTCGCGCATGCGCCCTTGGCCTGTGCGGTGTGTGGGGGGTTGAACCCAAGCCCGCAGGGCTCCCGGAGCGGCCAGAGAAAGAAGGGCCCATGGAGAGGTAGGCGAGGTGGGCAGGGGGCGCCACCTTACTCTGCTCAGCTCCCTGAGGGAGAGAGACAGAGACAGAGACAGAGAGAGAGATCCCTGACCTCTGAGTCTCTGCCTCCACCGCTGGCTGGTGCCAACTCACGCGCCATCCCACTTCCAGCCATCACCCCCCACGCCTGCCCCGGGGCCAGCCCCACCACAGAGAGGCCGGTTGGTTCCTGCTCACCTCTGTGCCGTCCCTTCCCGACCTGACCCCAGTGCAGGGGATAAGCTTCAGACAAGTCTTTCCATGTCCCTCTGCATGACAATAGACTTCCTCCCCTCTCCCATTCCACAGGCCCACCCGGGACATCCACCTTTGTCATTAGCTCAGGAGAGGATGCAAGATGAGAATCTCTGCTATTGTGTGGGGAGACTCAGTTTCCCGGGTTTCCCCCATGGACACATGTTCTTCAGCTGGGTCTGATTTTCTCCAGACAAGCTGTCTTGGGAAGGATTTGGCCAGCCCTAAGAACCTGAAGGGAAAGGGCGGAGGGGGGTTCTCTCTCTGCCCCCCGACAGCCCCGAGCTGGGTCGGTCCCTCAGACCCGGCCAGGGGCAGCCCATCCCCCCGGCGCCCTTCCCCGGGGCATCCAAGGGCAGGCTCGGCGCCAGCCCCACCCCGCTCGCCACTGCCCCGACCATCGTCCTCCCTCGGGGGGCCTGGGCAGGACAGGGACCCGGCTGTGGGAGGCCTCCAGATCTCAGGCCTGGCACACCGTTTACCAGGCTGCTTCCTCCTCTGACGGGGGCCCAGCACACGCCCCAGGAGACTTGGCAGCCGCCCCCAGGGCTCTAGCCTCTGGAACTCGTCCCCTTGGAAGGGGCCTGGCCCAGGTGCCAGGTTCGGCTGGTCGGCCAGCCTCCTTTGGAGAAAGCAGGCAAGCCGAGCCAGGCTTGCAGTGGCCCTGGCGTGACACCTGCCACCTCAGGCAGAGGGCCTCCCGCGTGCCCTCCATGGCGGGTTTCTCCCCGGAGCCGTGGCCTGGGCACTAGGAAGGCCGGGCCTCCCCGACTCCCGGGAGGAGGGGCTAGCCCACTTGCGCCCTGGCCCCCAAAGCCTGCGGTGCCATCTGCCTGTCTCGGCACTTCTGACTCCACAGAGCCTTTCCTACACCTGGGCTGCCTGCCGTGGCAAAGTGCAGGCGTGGGGTGAGGCCATGGCTTTGTCTTTCCAGGAAAAAATGAGCCCCTGGCCGAAGCAGCAGGCCCAGGCAGAGCCTTGAGCTTGAAGCCCAGTAGGTCTGTGGCCCTCAGGGCCAGAGCAATGCTTTCAAGGCAGGGAAGCGGCCTGCAAGCTGAGTGGGAGTGGGGGAGGGGAGGGAGACAGCTGAAGCCGAGTCCAGAAGGGCGGCGATGGAAGAGCTGCAGCTGGGTCAGAGCCTGGAGGGAGGGCGGGGCCTTCACTGAGGACCCCCCCCCCCCCCCGAGGCCAGCCCTAGGCCCCGGCGGTCGCGCATGCGCCCTTGGCCTGTGCGGTGTGTGGGGGGTTGAACCCAAGCCCGCAGGGCTCCCGGAGCGGCCAGAGAAAGAAGGGCCCATGGAGAGGTAGGCGAGGTGGGCAGGGGGCGCCACCTTACTCTCCTCAGCTCCCTGAGGGAGAGAGACAGAGACAGAGACAGAGAGAGAGATCCCTGACCTCTGAGTCTCTGCCTCCACCGCTGGCTGGTGCCAACTCACGCGCCATCCCACTTCCAGCCATCACCCCCCACGCCTGCCCCGGGGCCAGCCCCACCACAGAGAGGCCGGTTGGTTCCTGCTCACCTCTGTGCTGTCCCTTCCCGACCTGACCCCAGTGCAGGGGATAAGCTTCAGACAAGTCTTTCCATGTCCCTCTGCATGACAATAGACTTCCTCCCCTCTCCCTTTCCACAGGCCCACCCGGGACATCCACCTTTGTCATTAGCTCAGGAGAGGATGCAAGATGAGAATCTCTGCTATTGTGTGGGGAGACTCATTTTCCCGGGTTTCCCCCATGGACACATGTTCTTCAGCTGGGTCTGATTTTCTCCAGACAAGCTGTCTTGGGAAGGATTTGGCCAGCCCTAAGAACCTGAAGGGAAAGGGCGGAGGGGGGTTCTCTCTCTGCCCCCGACAGCCCCGAGCTGGGTCGGTCCCTCAGACCCGGCCAGGGGCAGCCCATCCCCCGGCGCCCTTCCCCGGGGCATCCAAGGGCAGGCTCGGCGCCAGCCCCACCCCGCTCGCCACTGCCCGACCATCGTCCTCCCTCGGGGGGCCTGGGCAGGACAGGGACCCGGCTGTGGGAGGCCTCCAGATCTCAGGCCTGGCACACCGTTTACCAGGCTGCTTCCTCCTCTGACGGGGGCCCAGCACACGCCCCAGGAGACTTGGCAGCTGCCCCCAGGGCTCTAGCCTCTGGAACTCGTCCCCTTGGAAGGGGCCTGGCACAGGTGCCAGGTTCGGCTGGTCGGCCAGCCTCCTTTGGAGAAAGCAGGCAAGCCGAGCCAGGCTTGCAGTGGCCCTGGCGTGACACCTGCCACCTCAGGCAGAGGGCCTCCCGCGTGCCCTCCATGGCGGGTTTCTCCCCGGAGCCGTGGCCTGGGCACTAGGAAGGCCGGGCCTCCCCGACTCCCGGGAGGAGGGGCTAGCCCACTTGCGCCCTGGCCCCCAAAGCCTGCGGTGCCATCTGCCTGTCTCGGCACTTCTGACTCCACAGAGCCTTTCCTACACCTGGGCTGCCTGCCGTGGCAAAGTGCAGGCGTGGGGTGAGGCCATGGCTTTGTCTTTCCAGGAAAAAATGAGCCCCTGGCCGAAGCAGCAGGCCCAGGCAGAGCCTTGAGCTTGAAGCCCAGTAGGTCTGTGGCCCTCAGGGCCAGAGCAATGCTTTCAAGGCAGGGAAGCGGCCTGCAAGCTGAGTGGGAGTGGGGGAGGGGAGGGAGACAGCTGAAGCCGAGTCCAGAAGGGCGGCGATGGAAGAGCTGCAGCTGGGTCAGAGCCTGGAGGGAGGGCGGGGCCTTCACTGAGGACCCCCCCCCCCCCCGAGGCCAGCCCTAGGCCCCGGCGGTCGCGCATGCGCCCTTGGCCTGTGCGGTGTGTGGGGGGTTGAACCCAAGCCCGCAGGGCTCCCGGAGCGGCCAGAGAAAGAAGGGCCCATGGAGAGGTAGGCGAGGTGGGCAGGGGGCGCCACCTTACTCTCCTCAGCTCCCTGAGGGAGAGAGACAGAGACAGAGACAGAGAGAGAGATCCCTGACCTCTGAGTCTCTGCCTCCACCGCTGGCTGGTGCCAACTCACGCGCCATCCCACTTCCAGCCATCACCCCCCACGCCTGCCCCGGGGCCAGCCCCACCACAGAGAGGCCGGTTGGTTCCTGCTCACCTCTGTGCTGTCCCTTCCCGACCTGACCCCAGTGCAGGGGATAAGCTTCAGACAAGTCTTTCCATGTCCCTCTGCATGACAATAGACTTCCTCCCCTCTCCCTTTCCACAGGCCCACCCGGGACATCCACCTTTGTCATTAGCTCAGGAGAGGATGCAAGATGAGAATCTCTGCTATTGTGTGGGGAGACTCATTTTCCCGGGTTTCCCCCATGGACACATGTTCTTCAGCTGGGTCTGATTTTCTCCAGACAAGCTGTCTTGGGAAGGATTTGGCCAGCCCTAAGAACCTGAAGGGAAAGGGCGGAGGGGGGTTCTCTCTCTGCCCCCGACAGCCCCGAGCTGGGTCGGTCCCTCAGACCCGGCCAGGGGCAGCCCATCCCCCGGCGCCCTTCCCCGGGGCATCCAAGGGCAGGCTCGGCGCCAGCCCCACCCCGCTCGCCACTGCCCGACCATCGTCCTCCCTCGGGGGGCCTGGGCAGGACAGGGACCCGGCTGTGGGAGGCCTCCAGATCTCAGGCCTGGCACACCGTTTACCAGGCTGCTTCCTCCTCTGACGGGGGCCCAGCACACGCCCCAGGAGACTTGGCAGCCGCCCCCAGGGCTCTAGCCTCTGGAACTCGTCCCCTTGGAAGGGGCCTGGCCCAGGTGCCAGGTTCGGCTGGTCGGCCAGCCTCCTTTGGAGAAAGCAGGCAAGCCGAGCCAGGCTTGCAGTGGCCCTGGCGTGACACCTGCCACCTCAGGCAGAGGGCCTCCCGCGTGCCCTCCATGGCGGGTTTCTCCCCGGAGCCGTGGCCTGGGCACTAGGAAGGCCGGGCCTCCCCCGACTCCCGGGAGGAGGGGCTAGCCCACTTGCGCCCTGGCCCCCAAAGCCTGCGGTGCCATCTGCCTGTCTCGGCACTTCTGACTCCACAGAGCCTTTCCTACACCTGGGCTGCCTGCCGTGGCAAAGTGCAGGCGTGGGGTGAGGCCATGGCTTTGTCTTTCCAGGAAAAAATGAGCCCCTGGCCGAAGCAGCAGGCCCAGGCAGAGCCTTGAGCTTGAAGCCCAGTAGGTCTGTGGCCCTCAGGGCCAGAGCAATGCTTTCAAGGCAGGGAAGCGGCCTGCAAGCTGAGTGGGAGTGGGGGAGGGGAGGGAGACAGCTGAAGCCGAGTCCAGAAGGGCGGCGATGGAAGAGCTGCAGCTGGGTCAGAGCCTGGAGGGAGGGCGGGGCCTTCACTGAGGACCCCCCCCCCCCCCCGAGGCCAGCCCTAGGCCCCCGGCGGTCGCGCATGCGCCCTTGGCCTGTGCGGTGTGTGGGGGGTTGAACCCAAGCCCGCAGGGCTCCCGGAGCGGCCAGAGAAAGAAGGGCCCATGGAGAGGTAGGCGAGGTGGGCAGGGGGCGCCACCTTACTCTCCTCAGCTCCCTGAGGGAGAGAGACAGAGACAGAGACAGAGAGAGAGATCCCTGACCTCTGAGTCTCTGCCTCCACCGCTGGCTGGTGCCAACTCACGCGCCATCCCACTTCCAGCCATCACCCCCCACGCCTGCCCCGGGGCCAGCCCCACCACAGAGAGGCCGGTTGGTTCCTGCTCACCTCTGTGCCGTCCCTTCCCGACCTGACCCCAGTGCAGGGGATAAGCTTCAGACAAGTCTTTCCATGTCCCTCTGCATGACAATAGACTTCCTCCCCTCTCCCTTTCCACAGGCCCACCCGGGACATCCACCTTTGTCATTAGCTCAGGAGAGGATGCAAGATGAGAATCTCTGCTATTGTGTGGGGAGACTCAGTTTCCCGGGTTTCCCCCCATGGACACATGTTCTTCAGCTGGGTCTGATTTTCTCCAGACAAGCTGTCTTGGGAAGGATTTGGCCAGCCCTAAGAACCTGAAGGGAAAGGGCGGAGGGGGGTTCTCTCTCTGCCCCCGACAGCCCCGAGCTGGGTCGGTCCCTCAGACCCGGCCAGGGGCAGCCCATCCCCCGGCGCCCTTCCCCGGGGCATCCAAGGGCAGGGCTCGGCGCCAGCCCCACCCCCGCTCGCCACTGCCCGACCATCGTCCTCCCTCGGGGGGCCTGGGCAGGACAGGGACCCGGCTGTGGGAGGCCTCCAGATCTCAGGCCTGGCACACCGTTTACCAGGCTGCTTCCTCCTCTGACGGGGGCCCAGCACACGCCCCAGGAGACTTGGCAGCCGCCCCCCAGGGCTCTAGCCTCTGGAACTCGTCCCCTTGGAAGGGGCCTGGCCCAGGTGCCAGGTTCGGCTGGTCGGCCAGCCTCCTTTGGAGAAAGCAGGCAAGCCGAGCCAGGCTTGCAGTGGCCCTGGCGTGACACCTGCCACCTCAGGCAGAGGGCCTCCCGCGTGCCCTCCATGGCGGGTTTCTCCCCCGGAGCCGTGGCCTGGGCACTAGGAAGGCCGGGCCTCCCCGACTCCCGGGAGGAGGGGCTAGCCCACTTGCGCCCTGGCCCCCCAAAGCCTGCGGTGCCATCTGCCTGTCTCGGCACTTCTGACTCCACAGAGCCTTTCCTACACCTGGGCTGCCTGCCGTGGCAAAGTGCAGGCGTGGGGTGAGGCCATGGCTTTGTCTTTCCAGGAAAAAATGAGCCCCTGGCCGAAGCAGCAGGCCCAGGCAGAGCCTTGAGCTTGAAGCCCAGTAGGTCTGTGGCCCTCAGGGCCAGAGCAATGCTTTCAAGGCAGGGAAGCGGCCTGCAAGCTGAGTGGGAGTGGGGGAGGGGAGGGAGACAGCTGAAGCCGAGTCCAGAAGGGCGGCGATGGAAGAGCTGCAGCTGGGTCAGAGCCTGGAGGGAGGGCGGGGCCTTCACTGAGGACCCCCCCCCCAGGCCAGCCCTAGGCCCCGGCGGTCGCGCATGCGCCCTTGGCCTGTGCGGTGTGTGGGGGGTTGAACCCAAGCCCGCAGGGCTCCCGGAGCGGCCAGAGAAAGAAGGGCCCATGGAGAGGTAGGCGAGGTGGGCAGGGGGGCGCCACCTTACTCTGCTCAGCTCCCTGAGGGAGAGAGACAGAGACAGAGACAGAGAGAGAGATCCCTGACCTCTGAGTCTCTGCCTCCACCGCTGGCTGGTGCCAACTCACGCGCCATCCCACTTCCAGCCATCACCCCCCACGCCTGCCCCGGGGCCAGCCCCACCACAGAGAGGCCGGTTGGTTCCTGCTCACCTCTGTGCCGTCCCTTCCCGACCTGACCCCAGTGCAGGGGATAAGCTTCAGACAAGTCTTTCCATGTCCCTCTGCATGACAATAGACTTCCTCCCCTCTCCCATTCCACAGGCCCACCCGGGACATCCACCTTTGTCATTAGCTCAGGAGAGGATGCAAGATGAGAATCTCTGCTATTGTGTGGGGAGACTCAGTTTCCCGGGTTTCCCCCATGGACACATGTTCTTCAGCTGGGTCTGATTTTCTCCAGACAAGCTGTCTTGGGAAGGATTTGGCCAGCCCTAAGAACCTGAAGGGAAAGGGCGGAGGGGGGTTCTCTCTCTGCCCCCGACAGCCCCGAGCTGGGTCGGTCCCTCAGACCCGGCCAGGGGCAGCCCATCCCCCGGCGCCCTTCCCCGGGGCATCCAAGGGCAGGCTCGGCGCCAGCCCCACCCCGCTCGCCACTGCCCGACCATCGTCCTCCCTCGGGGGGCCTGGGCAGGACAGGGACCCGGCTGTGGGAGGCCTCCAGATCTCAGGCCTGGCACACCCGTTTACCAGGCTGCTTCCTCCTCTGACGGGGGCCCAGCACACGCCCCAGGAGACTTGGCAGCCGCCCCCAGGGCTCTAGCCTCTGGAACTCGTCCCCTTGGAAGGGGCCTGGCCCAGGTGCCAGGTTCGGCTGGTCGGCCAGCCTCCTTTGGAGAAAGCAGGCAAGCCGAGCCAGGCTTGCAGTGGCCCTGGCGTGACACCTGCCACCTCAGGCAGAGGGCCTCCCGCGTGCCCTCCATGGCGGGTTTCTCCCCCGGAGCCGTGGCCTGGGCACTAGGAAGGCCGGGCCTCCCCCGACTCCCGGGAGGAGGGGCTAGCCCACTTGCGCCCTGGCCCCCAAAGCCTGCGGTGCCATCTGCCTGTCTCGGCACTTCTGACTCCACAGAGCCTTTCCTACACCTGGGCTGCCTGCCGTGGCAAAGTGCAGGCGTGGGGTGAGGCCATGGCTTTGTCTTTCCAGGAAAAAATGAGCCCCTGGCCGAAGCAGCAGGCCCAGGCAGAGCCTTGAGCTTGAAGCCCAGTAGGTCTGTGGCCCTCAGGGCCAGAGCAATGCTTTCAAGGCAGGGAAGCGGCCTGCAAGCTGAGTGGGAGTGGGGGAGGGGAGGGAGACAGCTGAAGCCGAGTCCAGAAGGGCGGCGATGGAAGAGCTGCAGCTGGGTCAGAGCCTGGAGGGAGGGCGGGGCCTTCACTGAGGACCCCCCCCCCAGGCCAGCCCTAGGCCCCGGCGGTCGCGCATGCGCCCTTGGCCTGTGCGGTGTGTGGGGGGTTGAACCCAAGCCCGCAGGGCTCCCGGAGCGGCCAGAGAAAGAAGGGCCCATGGAGAGGTAGGCGAGGTGGGCAGGGGGGCGCCACCTTACTCTGCTCAGCTCCCTGAGGGAGAGAGACAGAGACAGAGACAGAGAGAGAGATCCCTGACCTCTGAGTCTCTGCCTCCACCGCTGGCTGGTGCCAACTCACGCGCCATCCCACTTCCAGCCATCACCCCCCACGCCTGCCCCGGGGCCAGCCCCACCACAGAGAGGCCGGTTGGTTCCTGCTCACCTCTGTGCCGTCCCTTCCCGACCTGACCCCAGTGCAGGGGATAAGCTTCAGACAAGTCTTTCCATGTCCCTCTGCATGACAATAGACTTCCTCCCCTCTCCCATTCCACAGGCCCACCCGGGACATCCACCTTTGTCATTAGCTCAGGAGAGGATGCAAGATGAGAATCTCTGCTATTGTGTGGGGAGACTCAGTTTCCCGGGTTTCCCCCATGGACACATGTTCTTCAGCTGGGTCTGATTTTCTCCAGACAAGCTGTCTTGGGAAGGATTTGGCCAGCCCTAAGAACCTGAAGGGAAAGGGCGGAGGGGGGTTCTCTCTCTGCCCCCGACAGCCCCGAGCTGGGTCGGGTCCCCTCAGACCCGGCCAGGGGCAGCCCA